>NW_024082323.1:233314-235137 GCF_003009895.1 Hyaena hyaena | reverse complement strand
AGGGAGAGAGGCAAACCATGAAAGACTCTTGAATGCTGACAAAAACTGAGGACTGATGGTTGTGGGGGGGAGGGGGGGATGAGCATGGAGGAGGACACTTGTGGGGATGAGCACTGAGTGTTATGTGGAAACCAATTTGACAATAAACTATTTGTAAAAAAAAAAACAAAAAAACAGAAACACAAATATCTTGTATTTCTTCTACATTTCCTGTCAGACCATCAATACTTATTTCTCTACACTGTTTCACAATGTTCATATGATACATGCTTTTCAGATGCTACTGTCCATCTGTTGAAGCATCTGTGATGCTAATGCCTAAATACCTTTTGACACAACAGTTCTTCAAAATAAATCTGTGATTTCAGAGTGCAATTACGAAGGGCAGTCTGGTTTTGTATATATATTTGTAGTATGTGTTGCATATATATGTATGTATGTATGTACATGTTTAACACATGCACACGCGTTAACTATGTAAATAGATACATAAATGATTCATATATATTTAGGCAAACTTCATTCTATCCTTTGATTTATAATCTGTCTCCTTACTAGACACAGTCCTTCTAAGCCTTGCTATGTCATGCATTGTATCTGCAACACATTATCTTCTCCCAACCGTGGTCCTGTTAGGTGTGTGGTGTTATTCTCATTTTGCAGATCAGAGAATTTAAGCAATGTCTGAATTCACACATTAAATAGGTAGCAAAAACAAGATGCAAAACAAAAACAAGATGCACAGTGTCTGTCTACTGTGAAAATGGTGGGCTGAGTATGCAGAAAGTATCTAATGAGAATTTCAGGCTCCCTAGTATTTGTTAGTGTTTGTGGTTTGAAGCCTACTGGTCCAAAACCCAGCTGTGTCCTCCTCATACAAGTAAGGACAGGAACTGCCAAGTGACCTCTCTTTGCACTGGGTTGGGAACATGGAATGATCACTGCAAAAATGTGCTACAGACAAGGATAAATACATATTTTCATACTTCACAAAATCATCCCGTTTTCATGAATCACTTCTTTTTGTTTGTTTGTTTGTTTTCATACTCAAACAGGATGCTAAGTAATACATTACTACACGATTGGAATACAGGATAGAAATGACAGATATTTACATTTTCTTTTCCTTTCTCGTTATTTGATCAGAATCAGAGAAGGCTACATTGAATTTCAGACTTGCTAGATTCAAGGTAAAAAAGCTATGCTTTGTCTCAAGAATGCACTTCTGAGAAAGAAATGGAATATAAATACACATCTGTAAATCACATGTAGAATGCATGACAAAGTCTTCATATATGGAAAGTCTGTGGTAAATTCTCCCATAAACAGAAAATTTACCAATTATTTTCATGCTTGGGATTATGTTTGAAGAGACTCTTGTAAGAAGAATTTATGCCAGTGTTTGGCTGCCTGTAATATAAACATTCTTTGGAAGGGGTGATAATTATTTTGGGGCCATAAAACTAAGTGAGGATGTGAACCTTTCTGCTGTTTCTCCATATTATCTATTTGGTCTTAGAGTCATGTTGATTTTTTCCCCCTCCATTCATATGACCAAAGTGTAAGTTGCTTTGCAAGTAAGGTTTTGTGGCTAATTTTTAACAAAAATTTAAACAACCTAGACCATATGTGTTGAATTCTATGTACAAAACCCTGCAATGGTTTCCCATTTCTGTTGTGATAAAAATAAAATAACCCAGGGGCGCCTGGGTGGCTTAGTCGGTTAAGCGTCCGACTTTCGCTTAGGTCATGATCTCGCGGTTCGTGGGTTCGAGCCCCGCGTCGGGCTCTGTGCTGACTGCCAGCTCAGAGCCTGGAGCCTG
>NW_024082323.1:210709-233263 GCF_003009895.1 Hyaena hyaena | reverse complement strand
AAAAAAAAAAAAAAAAAAAACAACCATTGAAATATTTTGTTTATCCAGGGAAAGTGACAAAATCAGATATTTATTTTATTTGACATTAAATTTTCAGTATTCTTGTATTTGACATTTCATATTCAGTATTTTTATAATTCCTTATAATGATTGGATTTAAATATTTAGATCTCAAGTTATGTGTTGTTGCCTCAGTAAAAATTTCCCTTAACCTATCTGGGTCATTAGTCCATGGCATATCCTGTCATGATGCCTATAGATCTTTCTTTTATAATATTATGTTATTATACATGTATTTTTTTATATTTGAATAATATCTAAGATTAATTCCATGTAACCAAGACAAGTATTTTGTCTGATGTTGCTCACCATTGAGTCTCCCAGAGCCGAGCATGGTATATATTAGGTGGCTAATGAATGCTTAAATAATGTATATTTTTAAATGATATCCTGATCTGCCTGTGCATGTGAAAACAAATTCACTCCAAATTAACATCAGCTAGTATACATAGTGTTTTATTTCATGTACTCTTAATAATTGTCTGAATTTTACATGTTTTCTAAAATGTACATTATGCCACTTTTATAATAAAACATATTTTAAAAGCATGGATATTAAATATAGACATCCATATCAATTATTTACCATGAGATTGACAAAATTCAAATTAAATTTAATTCAAATTGAAATTCTTTGTTTCTCATATTAACCTGTGCTCTCTTCATTCAAGATACAATTCCAAGTACTCAATCTATAATTGATATTTTTAATAAAACTTGTTTCTTCTCTTGAAAGCAAGAAAATTTTGATTTCTCCTATGTATTGATGACTTAACGATAGTTACTTCACATAAACCATATCAACCGGTTTGTACTGACTTCTTTAGCACCTATTGTGTGATGATCAAACTTGGCACTAGAGACCTAAAGGAGAGAAAGACGTGTTTCTTGCCATAGATAAATGCTTAAAATAGGAATTATGATTTTAAAAATCACATTGGAGTAATTGCTAATAGAACATAATACCAGAAGTGATTTGAAGCATGAGGCAAAAGTTGTGAGCTATTCTTGTGAATGCATAAAGACTGGGATTAGTGTACTCAGTTTCCAGAAGAATTTAAAATTGAGCACAGTCTTGAAGAAAGAGTAAGAATTCATCAAGAATAAAGTACATAGAGAATAGAGTCCTGGCAAAATAAACAGCACATGCAGCTAAATGGCAACGTGAAAGTGCCTGCTGTCTTCAGGGAATAATAACAAGAAGGGCATGGCCGGTCCATATGGCACCCAGGGGAAGTGTTAGGAAACAACAGTGGGAAGAGAGGTGGGAGTCAGATAGTGAAGCGAATCTTATGCCTTGCTCAGAAACTGGCTGGTTTGGTATATAGGAAGTTTTATGGCAGTAGAAAGCAGAATGCATTCCAAATACTGAAAGTGTGAGTTTCTCTAGATTGTTTGCCTCAAGAACATGATGGGATCATAAAGCGAGAAGATGAATTCATATACTTTCTAGCCCAATTAGTGTCAATGATTTCAATAGACAAGTAAAAATATATTAGTAAATATACTTCGCTAGTATTGTCGGTGTGGATTGACATTTTCCACATCATTCCTCATGGAATTTAAAAATTCTCCTTCGATAATAATGTTGTATCTTAATGTCATTGCATGCTAGTCTATCTTCCTCCTTCCAAAAGAAAAAATAAATTCTTTTGTTTACCAAATAGAAATCTTGAATATGAAACTTCAGTTCTGCTGGAAAATATTTTACTATTTATTTTCAGTTTTCAGTATTTATTATTATAGAGACTTTGAAAACAGACACACCATCTTTTTCATTCCCCATCTGCTTATTGTCTATGTGATGCCCATCATAAATTAATCTCAGTCCCTATTTCTACATGAGTAAAATGATAATAAAATCTGCCTTCCAATAGTGATTATCACTTGAAGACATATATATCATGAATCAACAACCCCACCCGCTCAATAACTCTTTTCTCATGTAATATCCTGAGAAAGAGCTGAGAAATGTTACAACCTTGGTAGCATTATGTGCTTCATCAGTGTTTCTCAGACCTGTATATGTTCAGGGCATTTTCAAGGAAGAGAAAAAAATATTTCTTTAAATAATTTTTATTTTAGGGTTACTTGAATATCTAAATGTGAATTCCTTCTTTTTATAATCTTTATAACTCTTCTGCAACTAAAAAACCTTACAAAGAAAACTATCAGCCCTTAAATTTAAATCACTAAGAATAATTCAATAAAACCCATGCTATTATTTTGCTGAAATGAAACTGCTGTCTAATAGAAGCTCAATAATATTTTATGAATATATACATGAATACACATGGGCTGCTGACATTCACGTTCTATTGCATTTGGTATTCCTGTACAGTTATTGGCCACCAGGTTATGGTTCAATTCTCTCATCATTTTCTTCTGTTTGATCTCTAGTTAAGTGTTTATAGTGTTCCCATATATTATTTATCTTTCAGTTAGGTTTAGTGGATTATTCTACAATAGGACAGCTTTTGTGTGTTTTTATTAGTCTCTCAGGAAGTAATATTTTTCCATATCAACACTGACACTTAAAGTTCCTCACAGTAATTATCAATATAGTTGGTAGACTAATGATTACACTATGCTTTTATTGATATCCATTTTAGTACAGCAGTATCCTATTAAAAATATGGAGAATTCATAGATACCAAAAAATATTTCTAGTAGCCATGAAGATGCTAGGAAATCCAATATAAAAAAAAGAATTCTCCAAATAACTAATATATTAAGATGCTTGGGAATAAAAGGGTTTCTTCAAAAATATTTAATAATTTCAAATGGTATTATGTTCCTTTTTCAAATGTTTGTTTATTTATTTTGAGAGTAAGCATGCACTTAAATGGGGGAGGGGCAGAAAGAGAGGGAAAGAGAGAATCCCAGGTGGGCTCCATGCTGAACCCCACAAGGGGCTCCATCTCATGACTATGAGATTACGATCTGAATTGAAATCAAGAGTTGGACAATTAACTAACTTAGCCACCCAGGTGCCCGCATTATGCTCTTAATAGTATCTTCATAAATTTAAAAAAAAAGGAAAAATCTCTGTTTTAAACAACATTCAGAAAATGTTTGCATGTCTTTTTTTTTTTTTTTATAAGTCTCCATTGTAGTTTGTGTGCCTTATTGAACCTTTATCATTATTCCATGCTACATTCCATAGGCTCTGAAGAACATTCCATAGAAAGTTTTACTTTCAAATGATAAGTTCAAGGATATGTTTTTGTCATTATAATAGCTAAAATGTATTAAATGTAGAGCATTCTACTATGTATTTTACAAAGGCCACTTTATCTGATTTTAATTCTCATAATATTGTGATAGAAACATTATTCTTTTTGACATATGTAGAAACTGAGGTTAAAAAGGATTGCATTGGCTCGCTGAAGTTCCACAGCGAAGAAAGGACATATCTATGATCCAAACCCAGGCCAGTGTGACTCCCAAAGCTCTGCTGTCCCCACTATAGCAACAGCTGTCCAGTCTTTAATGACTATTTTTAATAGGACCTGACATGTAATCTGATATATTAATTATAAAAAAAGAATCAGCTTTAGAGTCAGATCTACTAATGTTACTAAAAAATTTTTAGGTGAATATCATACCTTGTGGATTTGGTTGACCAATCATCATCTGATAGTACCTTTGCATCCTGCTGCATGATTAATATATATTTTAATCAAGGTGATAAATAGGAAACTCTAAAAATTCAGCTGAATGTTCATACTCGTAAGTCTGAGAAGACAATTTTGGTGCTTAGCATGGATTTCCATCTTTTTGGAACTCTAAAACCATGTCCAATCAATCTCCCAGGTCTTCATCGTCATTGCTTTTTAAGGGCAAAAACAAAATTTTAATCTTTTGGTTGTTTTTTATTAACATTTTCTAAACATAGAAAGGGCTGTGCAGGAACTTTGGGAGGCATAAACGACACTGATAATGACCTCTGCTCTAAGCCAAAGCACACCCATGGAATCTTGGCATAACCAAATTTAGAGACTGAAAATGTTCAGACTTAGGATTAACTCATTTCTGTGTTTTTTTAATGTATAGATATTTATTTTTTGCTAAGTTAGACACTAAAACATTCAATAATTTTCTGTATCAGTACACATGTTGCTAAGGAGTCAGATATGTGGTAGAATAGGAAGTCTCAGGCTTCCTTCCCCCACAGAGATGTCAACTTAACAATAAGCAGTCATACTTCAAAGATATTGTGGGTTCAGCTCCAGACCACTGCATAATGCAAATATCATAATAAAGCAAGTCAGATAAATTTCTTGTGTTTCCCAGAGCATATAAAAATCTTTTATATATACCATAGTCTATTAAGTGTGCAATAGTGTAAGGTCTAAAAAAAAAACTATCCATATACCTTCATTATAAAATATTTTTTTGCTAAAACATGGTAACTATCATCTGTGCTTTCAGCAAATCAGTATCTTTTGGCTGGTGGAGGGTCTTCCCTTGATGTGGATGGCTGCTGACTGATTAGAGTGGAGGTTGCTGAGGTTGGGGTGGCAGTACCAATTAATTCCTTAAAACAAGACAACAGTGTAGTTTACCGCTTTGATTGAGTATTCCTTTCATGAATGACTTCTCTGCAGCATGTCATGCTGTTTGCTAGCATTTTACCCACAGTAGAACTTGTTTCCAATTTGGAGTCCATTCTCTCAAACCCTGCCACTGTTTTATCAACTAAGTTTATGTACTATCCTAAATCTTTTGCGGTCAGTTCAACAATTTCACAGCATCTTCATGAGGAGGAGATTCCATCTTAGGGAATCTTTCTCTTTGCTCTTCCATAAGAAGCAACTCCTCATCCTTTCAAGTTTGGTCCTGAGATGGCAGCATTTCAGTCACATCTTCAGGCTCCACTTCTCATTCTAATTCTCTTACTATTTACACCATAGCTGCAGTCAGAATAGGCAACATTTATCTGTTAAGATTGCCATCTTATAAGACGGAGGCATTGGTCAATAGCACCCTGAAACAATTATAATAATAACCTCAAAGACCACTGATCATAGATCATCATAACAAAAATAATGATGATGAATAAGTCTGCAATATTGGAAGAATGTGCAATATTCCTCAATATGGTAGAGACATGAAATGCGGGGAAATGCTGTTGAAAAAATAGCACAAAAATACTTGCTCAATGCAGAGTAAGCACAACCCTTCAATTTGTAAAAACAGCCAATATATTAGCAAATTGCAATAAAGCAAACAATAAAATTAGGTATGTCTGTATGGACCAAAATCTCTTTATGAGAACTGCAGAAACCATGTAAGAAGTCACAGTACTCCAGTTGTGTGCAAAGCTAAAAACAGGTACATTGAAACAGGTAAGAAGAGTCATTATGGCTTTATCCTTTATCACCCAATCCCCAAGCTGACACACCTCAGTGCCATTAGAGAGAGGCCCTTTTCATGGCTTTTCCCTTGGGAGGGAAGAAGAGTAAAGTACGCACTTGAGATTTTGGCTTTTCACAGGGCTGCCCAAGAGACTTATTTTTGTCTCATCTGATTCAAGGTACTAACAGAACATAGGCCACTACAGGGAGGAAAAAAGTAAAAAAAGCTTGGCTGCACCATAAAACCTGTTGTACTAAAGACATACACCAGAGGGAGCAAGAGATTATGAACTCCTGGAAAAGAAATCAGCAAACCTCTTTAATTGGGAAATTACATACACAAACCCAGAAAATTCTCATCCCCCCAAAAGATGATTCAGAGGCCCTGGAGTCAGTAGGTAGGCTGACTGGTGAAACCATTGCCATATACAAAGGCAGCCTGTAAAGACTGGAATGGTGGCTTTTTTTTCAAATGCATAAAATTTAGCAAAAGTTTGAAGGGCATATAAAGAAACAGGGACACACACTCAATCAAAAGAATAAAATAAATCTTCAGAAATCAACTTTGCAAAAATAGATCTATGAATTACCTAACAAAATATTCAATATAATTGTCTTAAATAAGTTTAATGATCTACAAGAGAACACTGACAACTAAACAAAATCAAGAAAACAATGCACAAAAAAATGAGAATATCAACAAAGAGATAGATGCTATTAAAAGGGGGGGTGAGAAAAACAGAAATAGTGGAGCTGAATAATGCAATAACTGTATTGAAAACATCACTAGAGAAGTTCAATAGCAGACATAATCCAGCAGAAGAAAGAATCAGAACTCAATGATAGGTCATCTAAAATTATTGAACCAGGAGAGTAAAAATAAAATAATTAAGAAAAGCAAAAAAAGGGACTTATGTGGCAACATTAAATAGGCAAATATATGCATTATGAGAGTCCCAACAGGGAAGAGAAAAAGAAAAGGAGAGGTAGCTTGTTTGAAGAAATAATGGCCAAAAATATCCCGTCTAAGGAAGAAAATGAATATCTGAATTCAAGAAGCTCAGACTCCAACTAGAATGAACTCCAATGGACTTCAAATAGCCGAAACAATCCTATGAAAGAAGAACAAAGCTGTAGGCCTCACACTTCTTGACTTTGAAACACATTATAAAACTACAGTAAGCAATACAGTATGGTAGTGGCATAAAGACAGATATATAGGCTAATGAAACAGAATCAAAAGCTCAAAATAAACCTTCAGGTACATGGTCAAATAATCTACAAAGTTGCCAAGGCCACAGAACAGGGAATGGTTGGTATCTTCAATAAATAGTGTTTGGAAAACTTGATATCCACATGGAAAAGAATAAAGATGGACCCTTATATTACCTCATACATAAAAACTAACTAAAAATGATTAAAGACCTAATTATAAGTCCTTAAACTATAAAATTCCCAGAAGAATACATAGGGGGTCTCTTCATGATCTTGGAATGGGCAATACTTTCTTGGATATGACACAAAGCATAGGCCACAAAAACAAAAATAGACAAATGGATCTACAACAAACTTAAACACTTTTGTGTAGCAAAGATTAATAGAGTAAAAAGGCAACCTATGCAATGAGAGAAAATATTTGCAAACCATATACTGGATAATGGTTTAATATCTAGAATATATAAGGAACTCCTATAGCTCACTATAAAACAAAATAAAAAAATCAATTAAGAATAAATATTTCTTAAAAAAAAAAGACATCCAAATGTCCAACAAGCATATGAAATGATGCTCAACATCACTATTCATCACAGAAATGTAAATCAAAACCACCATGAGAAATCACCTCATATCCATTAAAATAACTACTATAATTCTTTTTATTTAAAAAATAATAAATGTGGCAAGAATGAAGAGAAATTGGAATTTTTTTAATGTTTATTAATTTATTTTTTTGGGGGGGGAGAGAGAGAGAGAGAGATAATGGAGAATGAAGGGGAGAGAGAGAGACAGAAAATCCCAAGCAGGCCCCATGTCATCAGTGTAGAGCCTGATACGGGATTCAAACCCCAAATTATGAGATCCTGACCTGAGCCTAAATCAAGAATGGGAAGCTTATCAGCATTAAAAAAATAAAATAAAAAACGGGGGTAGGGGCAGTGGCTGGGTGGTTCAGTCAGTTAAGTGTCTGACTTCACCTCAGGTACTGATCTCGCATTTCCTAGTTTGAGCCCCACATCAGGCTCTGTGCTGACAGCTCAGACCTTGAAGCCTGCTTTGGTTTCTGTGTCTCCCTCTTTCTCTACCCTTCCCTGCTCATGCTCTGTCTGTCTGTCTCTCTCTCTCAAAAATGAATAAATGTTAAAAAAATTTTTGGGCGCCTGGGTGGCTTAGTCGGTTAAGCGTCCGACTTTCGCTTAGGTCATGATCCCGCGGTTCGTGGGTTCAAGCCCCGCGTCGGGCTCTGTGCTGACTGCCAGCTCAGAGCCTGGAGCCTGTTTCAGAGTCTGTGACTCCCTCTCTCTCTGACCCTCCCCTGCTCACACTGTCTCTCTCTCTCTCCTAGAAATAAATAAAAAAAACATTAAAAAAAATTAAAAAAAAATTTTTTTTAAAAATAAGAAAAGAGTTAGAAGCTTAACCGACTGACCCACCAAGGTGCCCTAGGAAATTGGAACTCATGTGCACTGTTGTTGAGATTGTAATATGGTATAGCCATTATGGAAAACAGTATAGAAACTGCATTAAATAATAATAGTGTTTCTCTTCAAAAAATGAAAAATTGGACTAACGTATGATTCTACAATCCACCTCTCGGTATACAGTTCAAGGAATTGAAAACAGGGTCCTTGTCAAAGAGTTACGTACACACCTAAGTTCCTCACAGCACTATCCACAAAAGTTAAGAAATGGAAACAATCTAAATGTCTACTGACAGATGAATGGCTAAAGAAATTGTGGTGAATAGTACAACTTAGGGAATATAATAAATAATGGTATTAACATTGTTTGGTGACAGATGGCGACTATACAGATAGTAGTGAGCACTGAGTAATGTATAGAATTATTGAATCATTACATTATACACCCAAAACAAATATAACACTGCATATTAATTATACTTAACAGAAAAGGAAAAGAAGATGTGGTATATATGTACAGTGGAATAGTATTCAGCTTTTAAAAACAAAGAAATCCTGGCAAATACTACGACATGGATGAAACCTGAAGAGGTTATGCTAAATGAAATAAGTCACAAAAATATCAATATTTAATAAACCATTTATGTGAGGCAACTAAAGTAATCAAGCTAATAGAAATAGAATGGTAGCTACCAGGGGCTGGGTGGAAGGAGAAAAAGGTATTGTTCAGAGCATAACGTTTTAGGCATTCACAACATTCAAGATAAAAGAGTTTCCTATTTTTTTTTCTAAATATTTCCCTATATTTTACTTGTTCATTTCCTTTGAAACCATGAGAGAAATGGAGGTATTTAACCACTACTAACTCAAATTCTTAATCATAGTAAGAGAAATGAGTCTGATATTAAAATGTTCTTGCGAGCTGGGCCTTTTATGGCTATTATCAAGTTCTCCTAGTTGGGAAACATACTGAATACTTACTACCAATTTCATTCTCAGACTTTGGTTCCATTTCCCAAGGGAGAAAACCCATCTGTTCGAAAAAAAATTTTCATACCTGAGCTCAAACCAGCTTTGCATTTTTATCACAACTGAAAGTTGAGGGAAATCATAAAGAGAACTTCTGCAATTAGTTTCTTTAAAAGCCATTTGAATCCACTGCTGTTTGTGGATGTAGTTTTTTGAAAAATGTAGATAACTCATGGGTGTCAGTTACTTAAATTTACACTGCTTCTTCACTGGGTAAAGTAATCTTTATCATCCCAAGAGCATACGATGGAATTTTATTTCATACATGTTAACAGAGATTTGCACCTAACATTGTCTTCTATTATAATTTTTCTTTATTTTTACTTCTTGTCCTTTCCAATTCCAAATAACATTTTATTTATTTATTTGGTTTTGTTGTTATTGGTGGTGGTGGTTTGTTTATCCATATTGCACAGATACAGACACTCTTCCATTTATTTTGACTAAATGTTTCTGATTTGGTTCAGGAATTGCTACTCCCAAAAAATGGCACCATGATATGCTGAATGTCTTAAGTGGAAGGAGTTTGAGAAAACAGCAGAAGCAGAGAGGCTACGCTGATCCCATCTACCTCACACTCCTCTGAAACAGGTCATAAAACTCCCCTGTGAAGGGTACCCTCCCCGGACCAGGAGGAAGAAAGACATTCTTAAAACCAGAGATGGGGAGTTTGGGGATGATATACCTATGCAAACAGACTTTATTAAACTAACACTATGCTCTTAGTTAATTCTTCACCACTTACTAACCCTAGCCCCATCCCCTTTGTCTTGTCAATTCTTCACAATATTATTTTTTCTTTGTCTAAAAGGTATAGCTTCCTGGGGTGCCTGGGTGGCTCAGTCAGTTAGGTGTCTGACTTGGACTCAAGTCATGATTTCATGGTTAGTAAGTTTGAGCCCCATGTGGGGTTCTGTGCTGACACCTCAGAACCTAGAGTCTGCTTCTGATTCTGTGTCTCCTTCCTTCTCTGCCTGCCCCCCACCCATACTCTCTCTCAAAAATAAACATTAAAAAAATTTAACAGATATATTTTCCTGTTTCTGCCCACTTCTTTGGGTCTTCACTCTCTTGTGAAGATTCCCATGTACATGTAAAAACTCTAAGGGGTGCCTGGTTAGCTCAATTGGTTGAACGTCTAACTCTCGATTTTGGTTCAGGTCATAATCCTAGGGTTGTGGGACTGAGCCCCAAGTCAGGCTCTGTGGTGAGCGTGGAGCCTGCTTAAAATTCTCTCTCTCTCTGTCCTGTCCCCTGCTCTCTCTAAAACAAACAAACAAACAAACAAACACTCAATAAAATTTGTAAGCTTTTCTCCAGCTAAGCTGTCTTTGTCAGTTTAATGTTCAGCCCCAGCCAGAGATTCTAAGAGAAATGAGAAAAAAAAATTTTCTCCCCATCTTTTTTTAAAACATTTGCACTTTAAAGCAATTTTACCTTTATTTATTGTTGCTTTCTAATCCATTAGCATTCTACTTAATCTCTAGTTAATTTACATATCCTGATTTTTTCCTAATTTTCAAACAGTGAGTGGAAACTGTACTTTTTCTTATTTAGTAATTATACCTATGAATTTTATTCCAAGTGCAGTTTTAGGTACCACCCTATGTTGTGATATGTAATGCTGAAAATTTTCAAGTGTTCTAAGGAAGATAAATCAGATTTTTAGTTTAATTCAGCTAGGATGAAGTTTTATTAATTATCTTAGTTTGACATTCATTTTTGTTATAATTTCTATAGTTCTGTCATTTGGGTTAACAGTGTCTACCTTTTGAGGTTTGTTAAGATTTTTTTTATGTCTTTGTCATGCCAACAAGCAGAAAAGAGGGTCACACAAATATTTTCATAAGCACACATTCCAGGAAGTCCATTCACATTTCTTTCCCAGACCTCTTTGTTAAGAGTGACTGCCTTCCAAAATGTATTTACTTGTTTGCTTACTTATCGTAATAAATGAATTTGATGAGATGGGAATGATCCAGTAATTGGAAAGAAATAGATATATAGAAGCAAGGAAAAATTAGGGAAACAAATTGCTGAAGAATGATGAAGTTATGTAAATCAGAGTCTAATAAGAGGATTACCTTGAACAGTGGCTAGGACTTTTCTCATTGTAAAAAATGAAATAGCACACAGAGGCATTGGAAATAGTTATTAGTTGTTTTTGGTGACAGGAAACTGTCAGTGTTTCTGAATAATGACTCCTCGTTTTACAGAGAATAAGGATTAAACCCCAGAATTAAGGTATATATTTGTGGAATTTTATCACAGGATGCATTAAGTCCAAATTCCTTATGGTAGTTTAACAAGCTCATAATTTTTACCCATCCTTCCTATTCAGTCCTTCCTACCCTCCATTAATACATTCTCTGATCCAGTTACAATATATATTTTATGTTAACTAGACATGTGGAAACATCTTCTTTAACCATGCTTTCCCTTCTATCTAAAACACTTTCTCGTGTCTTCATATGGTCAACTCCTGTGCACTATTGAAAACTCAAGTGTCTTCTGTTTCAGAAAACCTTTCTAATGCTCCTGGGCAAAGCTTCACTTTGTCATATCAACATGTTTTCATAACACACTGGATTCTCATGAGGCATTTTTAGATTTCATTTGATGGTTTACTTCTCTGATTATTCTACTAGACACAAACTCTTTGAAGGCATTGTCTAGGAATTTGGATCCCTAGGGCCAAGCACAAAATGGATATTCAATTAATGTTTGTTGAATAAATGAATGGCTTAATTAATTAATCTGCACTTGGGACTGAATTAGCATGTACTTAACACACCTGAATAAAAGTATATATGAGCAAAGTGAAGAATTTACAAACATACAGACTAAAAATGCTATCTTCTTTAGATTAATAATTATAAACATTTAAATAGAACCAGTATACAATCTACTTCATGAAATAGGTAGAGTGAGTGTGAAACTAAATTTGATATTTGTTAATCAAATTTCAGAAATGTGAATTAGCAGCCTAACCTTTGCTTCTATCAATCTCCATCAACACCCATACATGCACACTTAAGAAGTATAAAGAAGAGGGGCACCTGGGTGGCTCAGTTGGTTAAGCATCCGACCAGTTCAGGTCTTCATCTCATGGTTCATGAGTTCAAGTCTTACATTGGGCTCTGTGCTGACAGCTCAGAGCCTGAGCCTGCTTTGGATTCTGTGTCTCCCTCTCTCTCTCTCTCTCTGCCCCTCCCTTGAATGTACTCTTTCTCTCTCTCTCAAAAATAAATAATAAACATTAAAAAAAAACTTCAGGAAAAGAAAAGAATTTTCAGACAGCTAAATTTGTCAATGAGTTTACAGAACTAATTATCCTAAGAGTTTTACAGGGATGATATGCAAGTAGTTTTAATAAAAGGTAATAAAATGTAATGACTCTTCTGTGACTCTATGAACAATATTGCTGCAGTAACTGTTAACAGTAATTTATAAGTGTAATCATAAAAAGTTTTTAGGAGTGAATTATAAGGCTAATTGTAAAGATAACGCCTTTTAAGTACAATAGCAAAAGGAAGTTCATACATGAAAGCTCACAGAATATGTGTTTGGAAACCTGGCCTACACAAGTATGAAGGTGCGACCAAAAGTGGAAAAAAAAAACCCAAAAATGGAGTGGGGGTGGATGTACAATTCCATAGATTTCACCCTTTTCTTCAGGTCACAGGAATTGTAAAATGGATCAAAGCTCTCTTCTAAGATGAAGCTTTCTTTGCTTTTAAGCTTATTAATAATATGATAAATTATACAAAAATCAGTTACCCTGAGTAAAACTCTTATATTATGTTTGGGATGTTTCATAAGTAAAACTCTTGGGGGAAATTTCAAGAAAATCTCCATGAAAACAAAAATCAGCCCACCACGTCCTTAGCCCAGCACTTGCTACCCTGGATAAATACAGTAACTAGAAGAAACTAGAATTGATCCTACGAAAAGGGATTTTGCATAGTTGCTTTCACTGCTGTGTCTCTACCATATTGATAGTATTTGGCTCATATCAGGCACTCAATTTGTACATAATTGTGATATCAATAAGGAAACATCCATAAATTATATGAAACAAAGTCATGTTGAGATTGGGGATTTTGGCTAAGAGTTAGATAGTCACATACATAGTAAAGAAAACTTGAATCAGAGAAATTATATGCACAAGGACCTTGAAAGTCAAGAAAGTGCTTAAATAATTCATGAAATTAAATAAAATGTGTTTAGCTGGATTGAAGACACGAAGAACATTAGGCTGGAGAGAAAACATGGGTCATATCCTGGAGGATCTTTGTAATCATAATAAGAAATCTATGTTTAAGAGTTTGGAATTTTTCAAATTATTTTAATTGAGAAATTTTAAGATGTCATGTTAAAGCATGAACTATTCAAGGTATAATTTTGATACTTAAATATTAGATTCTGAAGTTTAAAATATTTTTCATGCCAGGTATTATGAGGGTTAATGCAATAATTTCACAAATTGTGCAATTTTATCTAATGTAAAATAAGTTGAAGACACCAGCCATACACATAGGCTTCTGGAAAGTGAATGTCTGATATTTGTGGGTCACAGCTGAAGGTAAATTTTAAGTCTCTCTTCTAGAATTTTAATTATTGCAAATTTTGCCATGAAGTGATAAAGTGATTCACAATTTATATTATTATTATTATCATCACTAAAATGAATACCAAATTCAAGAACAGACACTCAAATATAAATTAAACAGGGGTTACTGCAACCCTTTGCAGATTGAGCACTAGAAATCTGAGGGCTTTTTCCCCACTCTGTACTGTGAATCTAGTCTTAATGATTATTGTCTTGCACTTGAGAGAGAGTTAAGGCGGTGCTTTTATACATTTTTAAGAGACAATTAAAGTACCTATTTTTAAACAGAATCACACCAAATTAAACAAAGGCAGTTTCTTGCTATAATCATAGCTTTTAGCAAACTATTACAAGCACTTAATCATTTCCTTCTGCTATAAAAATACCTCAAATTTGCAGAGAAGAACATATTGAACAGCACTTCTAATTTTGGTGTAGCAAGGGTCTCAGTGGTTGCTTATCCCTCTTCATTTTTTTAAAGCTTATTTATTATTGAGAGAGAGAGAGAGAAGGAGAGAGAGAGAAAGGCATGAGAAGGGGGGAGAAAGAGTGGGGAAAGAGAGAATCCCAAGCAGGTTCTGCACTGAAAGTGTGTGTGTGTATGTGTGGTGGGGAGGGTTGGGTTCAAACCCACAAATTTCAAGATCATGACCCGAGCCAAAAATCAAGAGTTGGACACTTTACCAACTGAGCCACCCAGTTGCCTCTATCCCTCTTACTTTAAATCACATCTTTCCATTACAGACCTCCTCAGAAAGAAGGGTAGAGAAGAGCATAGGCTTCAGAGCCAAGCTAATCTGGATTTAAATTTTGGCACAGTCATTTACAATACCTATGTTACTTCATGGATGTTTCTTAATCTCTCTGAGTCTTGGGTTTGTCATTTGTAAAACAGAGGTAGCAATATTTTTAATTTTTATTCATTTTTGAGATAGAGAAGAGAGAGCATGAGCAGGGGAGGGAGAGAGAGAGGGGGAGACACAGAATCCAAAGCAGGCTTCAGGTTCTGAGCTGTCAGCATAGAGCCCAATGCAGGGCTCAAACTCACTAACAGGAAGATCATGACCTGAGACAAAATCAGGAGCCATACACTTATATGACTGAGCCACCCAGGTGCCCCTAGGCAGCAATATTTTAAACAGGGTCATTGTGAGTTATAGAAGATAACTTTTATATATTACTTAATATCTCACTTACCTATTATACATAAGCGCTTAATAGTCACAGTTGTAAAACTATTAGATTTCTTAATTTTCTCTTAATATTAGAAAATTCAGCTTCAGTTCATAGAGCCTGACTATTCTTTTCATGTTTTCTTTTAGTTTATATTTCTACTTCTATAGGTATAATTTCCATGTGTAAATACCTTGTCCTGCTAAAATGATGAACCGGTCAAGCAAAGTATTTCTTTCACTTAAAAATAAGAATAAAATAAATTCAAAACCCTATTCCTAATGAGAGGAAATACAGTTCACAGCAAGCCACAGGTCTCTAAATATATAGAATATAAGGGAAAAAAGAAGAAATACAAAGGTATTTTATAAAATATTTATTTTGTCTCATCTTTCATCTTAAATATAAATTAACTGATAATTGGAATTGGGATTATTTTTCAGTAATTATTTTAAACTGCTTAAACTTGCTAATGATGCAACTTTAAATATTTCAGGGGCACTCGCGTGGCTCAGTTGGCCAAGCATCAGACTCTTGATATTGGCTCAGGACATGATCTTATGGTTGTGAGATCAAACCCTGCATCAGGCTACGTGCTCAGCATGGAGCCTGCTTGGGAGTCTCCTCTCCCTCTCTCTCTCTCCCTCCTTCCCCTCATCTCTCTCAAAATAAATAAATAAACTTTAAAATAAGTAAATATTTCATACACTTATTGATCATCAAGATAAACTTTTGAAGTAAAGAATCAGGTATTTTCAACTGTATTTTATAAGAAGAAACTGGGAATCAATCATTTGGAGTAACTGTCCATGCTCAAAAAACAGGTAATGAGTCAAATGCTTAATCTAAATACCACATCACTTTATATGTCAAATTAATGTACTAATGATTTAATATAAGTACAATATGAAACATAAATTAGACATCAAAGCTATCTAGGGTTTTCATAGAAATACTGAGGGAAAGAAGCTTAATTCAGTAATGTAGCAGATGATGTATTTCAGCACTGATTCAGATTAAAAATGAGGAACTCTCTATAACTTTTCTTTTAATCTCAAATGCATCTTGAGTAGTGAGTATCTATCATCTTACAACACACCGAGAGCACTGTCATATTTTCTTGAGCAGAATGAGATAAGATTGAGGGCCACAGACCTGGGATTATCTAAAAAAATAATTCTGAGAGGAAGAGAAGGAATACTGTAAGAAGCTGATGAGATATGGAAGCAAATCTTTGGGACAGAGATAGAAATAAGGTGGTTCTTACTGAAGACAGTAGGATAGAATAGGAATATTGGGTGAGATTTGAATCAAATACAGGGGAAAAATCTCAATGAATAGGAGGAAATAAAATCAGATCTTCATTTATAGCTTTTATTCCTAATTTATGATTGTTCATAGGTCCCCTCACTTTTAAAACCAATAATGGGGCACCTGCGTGGCTCAGTTGGTTGAGTGTCCAACTTTGGCTCAGATCATGATCTCACATTCCATGAGTTCAAGCCCTACATCGGGCTGTGTGTTGACAGCTCAGAGCCTGGACCCTGCTTCAGATTCTGTGTCTCTCTCTCTGCACCTCCATGTCTCATGTTCTATCTCTCTCTCTTTCAAAAATACATGAAATTTAAAAAATTAAAAAAATTAAACCAACAACAAAAATTGTGTTAATGGGAAAACAAACTTCTCTGACACTCAAGTGTCATTATTACTTTATTCATCAAATCTGTCTACATTTTTTTACCACCATTTGTAAATTCATACATATTTATATTTATATTGTCTTTGCTTCTTATATAGTATCATTTAGGTAAAAAAAAAAAAGCCCACAGAGCTAAAAATAACATTTATTCAGTTTTTAAATACAAATAATTTCCAAAGCTTTCTACTAAGATACATCTTCTATAAATTGGTAACTTACAGAATTTTATTTGGAAATCATTTCCCATGGCTTTCCCTTCTGCAAATAAAAGGACGGTCCTTGCTGAATCATTCATTTTTATTTCATAACTTTAAAATAAATCTTTCTAACATAATGAAGTATGTGTAAGTAACAAGTGTTTCTCAGGAGGATCCTGAGAATCAGGAAAGAAAAGGTGTACATTAAACATATTCTTAATGAATCAATTTGCAATTAATATACTTGAATGTTATTTCAGGGAATGATACCTCATAATTTACTTCATTTCACAAAACAGATTGTAAGTGTACTTTCGGGATATTAGAAAGTAAAAATTGCTCAAGCAAATAGCATTTTGTGTAAGTTTTAAAAAAGAGTCACTGAACTTAGAACAGTAGAAGAACTGGCAATAAGATATATTTGATGTGATAATACAACATTCGGACAAAAACATTTGCCTGGTCAGATTTTAAAAGTTTAGAAGGTAGAGAAAGATTTAAATCGCACATATTAATTTGGTTTAGAAAGCCTGGAGGAAATGATGTCCTTCCTGTTTAAATTCAAATTTTAAATTAACAAATGTTTCATGTGAAGATAAAAGTATCTGGAGAATATCTGACCATGCCCTTGAAACTCAGACATTTCTATTGTATTTTGATGATGGATTTTTTATGGTTTTTATTTGGTATACTTTTATAAGGATTTGTGATTTTGTGGCAATTTCTCCTTGGATTTTTTATTGGGGGTGGAAAGATTAACTGGTGCTCTACAGCAAAATAAATAAGAATACCTGGTAATTTTGTATACTATTTTTATTAAAGATGCTTATTACCTTAAATCTAGAAAATCAATCTCATTCCTCTAATTATTTTCTTACTAACGGTTACAGACAAAGATAATATTATGAAATGTCTATTTTTCCTTTGGATAGTACAGCCAATTCAATCTAATAATAGCCTAGAAATTATTAGCCAAAACTCATGAACTTTTCTTTACATCAGCAGGAAACTTCAATGTTTATATCACTCCTTTACTCTGAACTATGACTAACACAGAGATAGTCTGTGATAGAAAGATTGTTTACTTCATCAGACATTTATCCTCAGATTCATTCATGTATCTATTCATTCAAAAAATACTTGCCAAATCACTGTTTCTACATACACGTTAGAAATAATCAATAGGTGATATATTGTATTGAATAAGGTCATACATTCATTCATTCATTCATTCATTCAACAAACAACCTTAACTAGCTGAGTCTGTCAGCCTCTAGAACTGTGAAAGAAGACAATAAATTGTTAGGTTAAGTCACTAGATTTGGGGGGGTCACAAACTAGTTTTTTATGTAGTAATGAACAAAGCATATACGTATTTTAACATATTCTAATAGGACCCAGTTAAATATACAATAAAATAACTATGCTTTGAGAATATTGAGGTAACTATGCAGCCTCTCTTTGAATAAATAGATATTTAGCATTCTTTTTTGTTTTTTTAATACTCATTTTAATTTTTGAGAGAGAGAGAGAGGTAGAGAGAGAGCCAATAGCAGTGAGCCCAATGTGGAACTCAAACCAGGAGATCATGACCTGAGCTGAAATCTGAGGCTCAAGAGATTGAGCCACCCAGTCGCCCTGATATTTAGCATTCTTAACTATGAAAACTGAACTCTGAACAATGAACTCAGAACAAATGAACAAAGATGCTTTTTTCTTTTCCTTCTGGAAGACTGAAAATATTGAGATGAATTAGCTCTGATGTTTATACTTATATGCCTAGCTGCCTTCTCAGACAAGATCTTATGTTAAACAAGTAAGATCTTAGGTTTAAATGGTTTCTGGTCCTACGTGTAACGAAGTTGGAAGTCACCACTGTGTCTTAACAGATTAAAAGATGACCAGGTTGAAAAATAAACTATTCTTCTTAGACTCTTAAGAGAGAGGGATGCAGTACAAGCCATTGCCCCCAGTACAGGAGAGACAGGTGAATACTGGGAACTGTGGTTTAACAGAGCAAAGACTTACCAGCTGAATCTAATAGTTAAAGCCTCTTTACCCACAATATTATACCACCAGGAGATCAGTCACACATATATTTCTCCAAATATAGAAGAAAAATTCCTTCAGAATTACAGCAGGGAGGAAAGTAGACATTTTAAAAAAAATGTTCATTTATATATCTTAAGAGAGATAAGGGAACACTAGCAGAGGACTGGCAGAGAGAGAGAGGGAGAGAGAAAATCTGAAGCAGACTCCACATGGTCTAGGCAGAGCCCAATGGGGGGTTCAAAGTCAGGAATCAAGATCATGACCTGAGCCAAAATCAAGAGTGGGACACTTAACTGACTGAGCCACCCAGGCATTGCAGCCATTTTTGAAATACACCAGAGTGCTCTGTCCATTTTCACAAGATGCTTCCTCAGAGGAATCTAGTTAACCAGAGCTTAACCTGCTTAGGTATTATCTGAGTAGGTTAATAATTGACCTGGGAAGGGAAATAACCAATTCCAGTCCACTTTACCTGTGCTGTCCAATCTAAGGGGAGGAGAAAAAGACACTGAGAAATACTGGTGAAGATCCCAGGTCAGAGGCAAAAGCTCACCAAGGCTACGGAACCCTTCCTCCCTATTTACAGTAGTTAAAGGCATTTTTATCCAGTACAGAAGAGAATGTCCAAGGACCATGAAACAACTACAAAATATGTAATGTAAACTTTATGAGAAAACTAGAAGAAAAAAGAGAGAAAGAAGCAGAAGAAATATTTGAAACAATAATGACTGAGAATTTCCCCCAAATTCCCCACATGTCAGTTATATGGAAAACCCAGAGAATATTTTTCATTTCTTTTATTCTTATTAATCTAACTTCTTCATTTTCAAGTCTGCTCTGCCTGAAATGAATAAAACCACTCCACTTTCTTCTGACTAGTGTTAACATGACATATTTTTTTTCTTTCAATTTACTTATAATCTAAATGTGGCCTTTATATTTTAAATGGTTTCTTGTAGGGCCCCTGGGTGTCTCAGTTGGTTAAGGGTCCGACTTTGGCTAAGGTCATGATCTCATGGTTCTGCTTCAGGATTTATGCTGACAGCTCAAGCCTGGAGGCTGCTTCAAATTCTGTATCTCCCTCTTTCTCTGATGCTCCCCAACTCACACACACCCCTCAAAAATAAATAAACATTAAAAAAGTTTTTTAATGTCTTCTTGTAGATAACATGAAGTTGGGTGGTGTTTTTTGTTCCCTTCTGAGATTTTGACTTTTATTGGTGCATTTAGACCATCAATTTTCAAAATTATTATTGATATAGATGGATTAATATCTATTATACTTGTTACTATTTTCTGTTTGGTGTGTGCCTTTTCTGTCTTTTTTGGTTTAATGGGACATTTTATAGGATTCCATTTTTTTCTTCTGCCTTATATCAATTCCTTTTTATTTTAATGGTTGCCCTAGACAGTTTAGTTTATAACTAAACCAAGTCCACTTTTTGAAAACACTATACCACTCCACATGTTGTGTGAGTACCATAAAAAATGAAATAATCCTATTTCTTCCTTTCTGTCCCTTGAATTTTTACTGCCATTTATTTCACTTATATATAAACATACCTGTATGCATAAGACATACACTTAAGCACATGTAATCAAATACACTGTTGCTATTATTATTTTGCACAAACTGTCATCTGTTAGATCAATTAAGAATAAGAATACAAATATTTCATTCCTATTTATTTCTTCTTTGATGCTCTTCCATTATTTATGTATGTTCAAGTTTCTGATCTCTTTCATTTTGATTCTCCCCAAAGAATTTAATATTTCTTGCAAGGCAGGTCTACTAGCAACAAAGTGCCTCAGTTTTAATTTTTCTGAGAAAGTGCTGAATAATGCATTCTAAGGAATTATGTCAATTATGTCCAGATGACTGATGGTGTTGTTGAATTCAACTATGTTTTTAATGATTTTCTGGCTTCTGGATCTGTCCATTTCTGAAAGAGGGGAAGTGAAGTCTCCAACTAACAGTGGACTCTATTTCTCCTTGTGCTTCTATTGGGTTTTACTTTATGTAGTTTGATGCTCTGTTATTTGGTATATATACATTAAGGAATGTCTTCCTGGAGAATTGTCCATATAGCATACATCACTCAACAACAGAGGATCCATGTTTTTCTCAGGCTTACACAGATCACATTCTGGGCCATAAAACACACCTTAAGGAATTGAAAAGAAATAAAATCATACAGTGTCATACCAAAATATTACCACAACTGAGTTAAACTAGAAACCAGTAACAGGAAGGTAATTGGAAAAATGGAAAATGTGAAGATTAAAAGCATACTTTGAAATGACACAGGGATCAAAGAAGAAATCTCAAGAAAAATTTTAAAATATTTTGAACTAAATAAAAATAAAAACATGCCATAAAAATGTGTGAAAAGCATTAAAAGTAGGAGTTAGAGAGAAATTTATAGCACTGAATGCATATATTTGGAAAGAAGAAAGATATCTAACATGCATAACCCAAGTTTCTATCTTAAGAAACTTGAAAAAGAAAAGCAAATTAAATCCAAAGAAAGGAGAATAAAGAAATAGTAAGAATGAGAGCAGAAAGCAGTAAAACTGAAAACAGAAAATCAATGGAGAAAATCAATGAAACCAAAAGATGACCCTTCAAAAAATCAAGAAAATTGGGGCATCTGCGTGGCTCAGTCAGTTGAGCATCTGACTTCGGTTCACATCATGATCTCACAGTTCATGAGTTTGAGTCTGTGTCAGGCTCTGTACTGACAGCTCAGAGCCTGGAGCCTGCTTGGATTCTGTGTCTCCCTCTCTGTTTGTCCCTCCCCAATTCGCACACACGTGTGTATGCTCTCTCTCTGTCTCTCAAAAATAAATACATATTAGAAAATTATTTCTAGAGCGTAGGGGCAAGATGGCGGAGAAGTAAGGAGCTCCGTACTTGCACTCGCACCCATACATCACACAGAAAAGATCTGAAGCCATTGGAAACCTTACAAAACCTGAGAGATTGGGAGAAAAAAGACGCAGAATCCACTGAGAGAGCCTTCTAACGTGAGTGCGAACCAGGGAAGATAAAATCGGGCCGGGATCGGAGACTCCAGGGTGGGAGGTGATCCCCCTCTACCCTCTACCGGGAGTGAGAGGGGAATAGGAGAGAGTCTGAAACAGAAAAACCTCCGCACGGGGGAGAAAAACCTCCGTTAGAAAGACCGTACTTGCCAAATACCTGCACACCAGGTCCCCTCGCGCCAACTGGTCCTGGGGGGAGCTGAGCTCACAGACTGCTTCTTTGTGCTGGCTCTTGGAGGCTGGACTTCAGAGTGGTGGCACGCCAGCCGCCATTGTAGCTCCCAGGCGGCTGGGGCCCTGAAAGAGCCACGCGACACCGGGCATCCGCGCCCCTGGCTGGCTGGAACTCAGGAGGGAAGGCAAGGAACTAAAAACTGGGAAATTTGCCTGTGAGGTCGTGTTTCGGGTGACGAGCCATAGACGGACCCAGTTTTCCTCACTCCAGCGGGCTCCGCGTACCCGGCAGGCAAGCCCCCGCCCATGCTCACCAGCCTGACCCAGAGAAGGAAGCAGCGATTCTGACTCCGCCCCCAGAGCTCGGCAGGGGGCCTGGAATTGCCCGAAGGTGTTGCCTGGGAAGCTGCGTCTAAGGCAACTTCAGCAGGGCATGCTGACTGGGATTTGGAGATTGGGACTGGCCTGGGTTGAAGAGTGCAACCAACTTCGGCTGCGCCCCTGGTACGGGGAG
>NW_024082323.1:84933-206088 GCF_003009895.1 Hyaena hyaena | reverse complement strand
TCAGCAATAGCACTGCTAGGAATTTACCCAAGGGATACAGAAATGCTGAGGCATAGGAGCACATGGACCCCAATGTTCATAGCAGCACTCTCCACAATAGCTAAAACATGGAAAGAGCCTAAGTGTGCATCAACAGATGAATGGATCAAAAAGATGTGGTTTATCTATACCATGGAATACTACCTGGCAATGAGAAACAATGAAATCTGGCCATGTGTAGCAACATGGATGGACCTTGAGGGTGTTATGCTGAGCGAAATAAGTCGGGCAGAGAAGGACATATATCATATGTTTGCACGTATAGGAGGATTAGGAGGAACTTGACGGAGGAACAAGGGGGAGGAGAAGGGCGGAAATGGTGGGGGAAAGGGAGAGAGGGAAACCATGAGAGACTCTTGAATGCTGACAAAAACTGAGGGCTGATGGATGTGGGGGGGAGGGGGGATGGGCATGGAGGAGGGCACTTTGGAGATGAGCACTGAGTGTTATGTGGAAACTAATTTGACAATAAACTATTTGTAAAAAAAAAAAAGTAAAAGAAAATTATTTCTAAAGAAAGATCAAGAAAATTGGTAAGTCTCTAGGAAGGCTAACTAAGAAAAAATAGAGAAGACACAAATTATTAATTCTGAAATGGAAGAGTGGACATCACTACATATCCCATGTAAATCAAAGGATAATAAATAAGGAACACTATGAACAACTCTATCCCAACAAATATGGCAATCTAGATGAAATGACCAATTCTTTGAAAGACAATCTGCAAGAACTCACACAAGAAGAAATATACAAGCTAAATAGGTCCATATGTATTAAATAAATTGAATCTGTCATTAACAAACTTCCAAAACAGAAAAAACATCATGCCTGGATGGGTTTACTAACTAATTCTAAGGAAGAAATTGTACTAAATCTACAATCTCTTCAGAGGATAGAAGCATAGGAATAAATTCTATGGACTAGCATTATTCTAATATCAAAACCAGACATAAACCTCACAAGAAAACTACAGATTAATATCTCTTATAATCATAGATGTTAAATCCATTACAGAATACTAATGAATTCAACAATATATAAAATAATTTTAAAAAATTATATACCATGACCAAGTAGAATTCATCTCAGGTATGCAAAGCTGGTTCAACATTTAAAAATAAGTTGTTAAGTGATCCACAAAATCAGTAGGCTAAAAAAGAAAAATCACATGATCATGTCAATAGATACAAAAAAGCATTTTGCAAAATCTAATACCCATTCACAATAAAATCCCCGAGTAAACTAGACATACAGGAAAAAAAATTTCCACCAAATAAAGGATATCTATAAAAAATCCACAGTTAATGTTAATGTAGTGGTGAGAAACTAGAAGCTTTCTCACTAAGATCACTTACAAGGCGAGGATGGTCCCTCCAACCACTCCTTTTCAATATCACAATTAAGTCCTTGTTAGTACTACAAGTCAAGAAAAGGAGAAAAAGTATAAATATTGAGAAGGAAAATATAAAACTCTCCTTGTTAAAAAAAAAAAAAGACATGATCATCTATATAGACAATTCAAAAGAATTGACAAAAATCTCCTGAAACTAATAATTGATAATATCAAGGTTGTCAATTCCAAGGTTAATATACAAAAGTCAGTGCCTTCCTATATACCAACAATGAACAACAACAACAACAATACCACTTATATTAACACACCCAAAATTAAGTACTGAGGTATAGACCTAAAAAACATGTACAAGATCTTTACATAGTAGACTATAAAACTCTGATGAACAAAATCAAAGAAAATAAAGATATAAATGCAGAGATATTCCAAGTTCACGGATAGGAAGATTCAATATTGTCAAGTTGTCAGCTCTTCCCAAATTGATATATAAATTCAATGCAATCTCAGTAAAAATTCCAGCCAGTTGTTTTGTGGATATTGACATCAAATTGAATTTTGTGAGACAAGAGACTCAGAATAGTCAACATTAATGTTAAAGGAGAAGAACGAAGTTGGAGGACTAATACTACTCAACTTTAAGTCTTATTTTAAGCAATAGTAAATGAGATACTGTGGTAGTGGTGAGAGAACAGACAAATATATCAATGGAGCAGAACGGAAAGCCCAGAAAAAAATTGCCATAAATATGGCAAAGGAACAAAGGCAATACAGTGGAGCAAAGATAGCCTCTTTGACAAACGGTACTGGAACTGGGCATCCCTGAGCAAAAGTGAATAAATAATAATAATCTAAACACAGAACTGACAGTCTTCACAAAAATTAAATTAAAATAGATCATAGGCTTAAATGTAAACGTGAAAGTATAAAACTCTTAGAAAACAACATAAATGAAAACCAAATGAATTTGGGTATGGGAATGCCTTTTTAGATGTAACACCAAAGACTAGATCCATGAAAGAAATAATTGATAAGCTGGACTTCAGGAAAATTAAAAACTTATGCTCTGTGAAAGACGATGTCAAGAGAAGAAGATAAGTCACAGACTGAGAGAAAATATTTTTAAAAGACATATTTGATAAAGGACTGTTATACAAAATATACAAAGAACACTAAAAACTCAATAAGAAAGTAGATTTAAAAATGGGACCAAGGAATTTAATAAAGAAGCCATATAGATGGCAAATAAGTATATGAAAAGATGTCCCATACAATATGTCATCTAGGAAATGCAAACTAATGAACAATGAAATCCACTATATGCCTATTAGAATGCCCAAAATGATACCACCAAGTGCTGACAAGAATACGGGGCAATAGGGACTCTTGTACATTTCTTACAGGAATGCAAAATGATACAGCCAATTCGAAAAACAAGTTGACAGTTTCTTATAAAATTAAACATAGCATTAACGTATGAACGAGCAATCACACTTTTTCCTATTTACCCCAAAGAGTTGAATACTTATGTCCACATAAAAATCTGCACAAAGATGTTTACAGCAGCTTTATTCACATATTCCTAAAGTTGGAAGCAACCAAGATGTCCTTCAGTAGGTAAATGGACAAACCGATACATGTAGATAATGGAATATTATATCTAGGACTAAAAAGAAGTGAGCTATTTAAGCTATGAAGAAACATGGAAAAACATAAAATGCACATTACTAAATGAAAATAAAAGCCCAATCTGAAAAAGATACATACTGTATATTTCCAAACATATGACATTCTGGAAAAGGCAAAACTATAGACTATGAAGTTAGTAGTTGATAGATGTGGAGAGATGAATAGGTAAAGCACAGAGAATTTTTAGGGCAATAAAAATACTCTGTATGATATTACAATGATGGATATGTCATTATACATTTGTCAAAACCCATAGAATATACAACATTAACAGTGAGTTCTAAGGTAAACTATAGACTTTGGTGACTACAATGTGTCAACTATAGATTAATTAAAACTTGGTAAAAATGTGTGCTATTTTGGTGAGTGATGTTAATGATGATAATCGGTATGGGATATGAATATGTGGGACTAGAAGACATATGGGAAATCTCTGTACCTTCCTCTCAATTTTGTTGTAAGCCTAAAACTGCTCTTTAAAAAAAATAGATAGTCTTAAGAAGAAGAAGAAATCTGTTTTTCTCATGTGTGAAGAGATACTTCCTACTACACCCCCCAGAGAATGAACTAGTGAGGAATCCCTACTCATTCCTGACACTGACAGAGGTAGCTAGAAAGATAAACATCAAAGTAAGTTGTGTCACTGTTTCAAATATGTCAAAAGATGAACGTAGTTGATTATGTTAATAATTATTCAATATAACTGCATAAAAAGGCAATTTTCCAAATAAGCCTGAAGGAAGAAGACAAAACTATCACTATTCATGCATGGAGTGAGTGTGTTTCTAGACTGAAGTCAGTTGTGATTTATCTGAGTCTATACCAGTTTACACACTTAATATTTGGTGTTTGTTAGGGAGTTTAAATGATTTTAAATTATATTATTTATTTTAAATAAGTGTAGCTTCATGTACTTTTGTAAGAAAGAATACAGAGTGATACCATGTACCCTTTACCCAATTTCTTGCAATGGTAAAATTCTCCTAAAATTCTACTACAAGAACACAAACATTGGCAGAACATTTCCACCACAAGGACCCCCCCTCCGCCATGTTGCCCTTTTATAGGAACATGCATTTCAATCTCACTCTATGTCCTAATTAACTGCAGACAACCGCTTATATATTCATCATTTCTATAATTTTTCCATCAATATTATGTAAAAGGAATTATACAGTATATAATGTTTAGGAATTGGCTTTTCTTCATTTTGGTTTTTTTATTCATTGGGTTTTTTTAGTTTGTTTTTTTGTTTTTTGCATAGTAGTATTCTATGGTGTGAATGTATCACAGTTTGTTTAACAATTAACTTGTTGAAAAATACCTGAGATTTTTCTATATCTTGGCTATTACAAATTAAACTGCTATAAATATTTGTATACAGGTTTTTGTATAAACATAATTTCTCAATTCTCTAGAATAAAGGCCCAGGGATAAAACTCAGAACATGGTAAGAGAAAATTTATCCTTTTAAAAACCTGCCAAAGTGTTTTCCTTATTATTTGATGTTCTCACTAGAATATATGCATGATCAGATTTCTGTTTCTCCACAGAATTTGGTGATGTCACTATTTTTTACTTTAGCAATTCTGAGGGTGTGCTGTGGTTTTAGTGTGTATTTCCCTAATAGTTGTGATGTTGAACAGCGTCCTATGAGTTTATTTGCCATCTGTGTGTCTTCTGTGAAATGTCTCTTCCTGTTTTTTCTCTGTGTTCTAATTGGATTGTTCACTATGAGATTAAAGTTTGTTATTTGTTCTAGGGACTAGCTCTACTAAGACATCTGAATTACAACTTTTTAATAAAAATCTGTAGCTTCCCTTTCTATCCACTTAACGATATTTCAGGCAGAAAAAAGGATTTAACTTAATGAAGTTTTAACAGACTTTATCAAGTTTTCCTTTAAAGGATCATGCTTTTGGTAACATGTCTAAGAATTTTGTGCCTAGCCCTAGTTCTGAAGATTTTATTTTATATACATAAACTGCATATATGTATATATATGTATATATATATGTTTTTAATATATATATATGTTTATTTATTTTGCAAGAGAGTGTGAGCAGTTTATGTATATATGTATATATATATATAAGTTTTTAATTTATATATATATATGTTTATTTATTTATTTTGCAAGAGAGTGTGAGCAGAGACGGGGCAGAGAGAGAGGGGGAGAGAGACTCTAGGCAGGCTCTGTGTTGCCAGTGTGGAGCTCCATGCGGGCTCGAACCCATGAACTATGAAATCATGACCTGAGCTGAAACCAGACTCAGATGCTTAACTGAGTGAGCCACCCAGGTGTCTGCACACTTTTCTAATATTTTATGATTCTTCCTTATTTTTTCTTCATTTGTTGACTATCTTTCCTACATTTTTTTTTTCTTGCACCCTTGTCAAAAATCACCCAAACATATTTGTGTGAACCTTTTTTTGGCTAAACTGCATTGATCTTTTTGAGAAAATAGCACTATTTCACTAATTTTATCTATTCTTTTGTTTTCAATTTTATTTTTCTGCTCTGTTATTCCCTTCCCTCAACTTGCGCTGGATTTACTTGGCTCTTCTTTTTCTAGGTTCTCAAGGTAGTTGGTTAGATTGTTGATTTGGGTCTTTGCTTTTAATCTAATACATAAATTTAGTGCTCTAAGTAAGTATCTCTGTCAGCAGGACTTCCTTACTATTTCCAGATATTTTGATATATTCCCATGTTAATTAAGCTCAATGTGTATGTTTTTCTTTTTGGTCTCCCTCTTTTTTTAATGCTTATTTATTTTTGAGAGAGAGAAAGAGAGACAGAGACCGAGTGCAAGCAGGGAGGGGCAGAGAGATGGAGACACAGAATCCAAAGCAGGCTCTAGGTTCTGAGCTGTCAGCATAGTGCCCGATGCAGGTCTCAAACTCATGGACCCCAAGATCAAGACTTGAGCCCAAATTGGCCACTTAACTGAACCACTCAGGGGCCCTTCTATCTTCATTTTTGACCCATGGATCATTTAGGAGTGTGTTGTTTAGTTTCCAAATGTTTGGAGACTTTCTTGCAATTTTTCTGTTATTGATTTCTAGTTTGATTCCTTTGTAGTCAGAATGTGTGCTTGGTATGTTTGGAATGTCTTTAAATTTGCTGGAATGTGTTTTATGGTCCAGTATGTTGTCTGTGTTGCTGTATGTTTTGTGAGCACTTAAAAATAAAGCATATTCTGGGGTGCTTGGGTGACTCACTCGGTTAAGTGTCCGACTTCGGCTTAGGTCGTGATCTCACAGTTCGTGGGTCTGAGCCCCGCATCGGGTTCTGTGCTTACTGCCAGCTCAGAGCCTGGAGGCTGTTTCAGATTCTGTATCTCCTTCTCTCTCTGACCCTCCCCTGCTCATGCTGTCTCTCTCAGAAATAAATAAAACATTTAAAAAATTAAAAAATAATAATAAAGCATATTCTGCCAGTTTTGGTGAATATTCTATAGATGTTTATTAGATCCCCTCAGTTGATGGTGTTTTTCACTGTTTAAAACATACCCTGACTGATTTTCTGATCAAGTAAGTGTATCAACTGTTGAGAGAGGGATGCTGTAGTTTCCAAATACTTGGTGAATATGTCTATTTTCCTTTTAATTCCATTAGTTTTTGCTGCATGTATTTTACAACTCCGTTGTTTACAGCATACACTTTTATAATTGTTATGTGTTCTTGGTAGATTGATTTTTTTTTGGTCATCCTTTCTCTAGTAATTTTCTTTGTCCTATAGTCTTCTTTATCTGATGTTAACATAGCCACTCTTGTTCACCTAGATTAATTTTGGCACAACATATCTTTTGTATCCTTCAACCTGCATACACCTTGTATTTGAAATGAAATTCAGATACTGTAAAGTTGGGCCATATTTTTTGTTTACTCTCCCCATCCTTGTCTTCTAATTGCTTCATTCAAACCACTTACATTTAGTATAATTATTGATATGTTAGGCTTAAGTTTGCCATTTTTCAAAACTACTTATTTTGAGAGAGAGAGATAGAGAGTGAGTGGGAGAAGGGCAGAAAGAGAGGGAGACAGAGAATCCCAAGCAGGCTCTGTGCTGAAAGCTCAAACCCACGATCTGTGAGATCATGTCCTGAGCTGAAATCAAGTCAGATGCTTAACTGACTGAGCCACAAAAAAGGTGCCCCTAAGTTTGCCATTTTATTTTGACCCTTCTGTTTCTTTCTTTCTTCTCTCTCTTTTTCATCTTCCTATGAGTTACCTGAACATTTTTTTTACAACTCCATTTTGATCTACCTATTATTCACACAAACTTTTTCCTTCCCCTTTATCTTATCCTTAAATACTTGAAGGCATGGCATACAATACGAAGAAGAGGAAAAACTAGTGAGTTTAAAGAATTTAGTCTTGTAATTCAACTCCATTAATATTCTAGTAAGTGAAAAGTACACAATTTAAGATTAATTTAATCAGGGAAATATGAAAAATCTGTTGTTTGCTTCAAGTAAAAAGAGAACAACGTGTTCACTCAGCCTACAATAATGTGTAATTCCCAACAGACTCTTATCTCTTCTTTTCTTTTACTTTTTTCTTAATCCTGGAAGAAAGCTACCCGACAGTGATCCTTGAGCAATGGGTAAGTTTAGAGTTAAATGTCATGCAAAGAGCTATTGTATAGGATACAGCCTTATAACCACCAACTAATTCCTCAAAAAATTGCTATATTTGCTTTATCACATGTTCTATCCATCTCTCAACGTCTCTGTCCAACCATCAGTCAAGAAAGAGTTTTTATCTACTCTATTATGCTACTTTTCATTCACCATTAAAAACATTCTAGGAGGTCCATAGGATTCTAAGCATCCAGCTCACCATAAATGCAACGTTCAGATCTGGTCCCTAAAGAGCTATGGCAGAAGGAATGGATGGATTGACATGTATGGGGATATGAAAGGATAACAGTACAGAATGAAACCACGGAGGGTAGATTTAAAACTAAGCTCTTCTAACTCTTCTCATCCATTTCCCTTCATCCTGTGAATGTCTTACTTTGCCAATATGTTGCAATTCTAAAATAGAAAAAGGAAATAAAGAGTGTACATTTTCTAACCCTTTAAGATAATACACACAAATCATGATAGTAAAACACCATCATTGTCATCATGATCATGATTGACATTTTTGTGATTAACTGATTTCACTCTCAAAAATAGATTGTAAAGGAGGAAATCAAGATACAAAGACATTAAACAAGTCTTGCATATCTCACATAAGAAATGTGCATATATCCTCTATATTCCTCTTCTGATAACTTTCCTTTTGTGACTTTGTGAAAACCTCAAAAAGCCCTGTTGTTCAGGAATTGTAGTTTCCAGGTAATTATGCCTATAATCCTTTTCAATGACCCAAGTGTAGCCCTGTGTTTGTCTTACTTGTGAAGACACACTGCTTTGTTTTCCTTGGAAATTAAAGGGTAGTACTGTTAGTGAATTAAGATATCCAAATGATGATTCCTTACAAATCAAACCATCATCTAAAAAGACGGAGACTGGAGATCAATGAACTTATGCAGAGGTTATGTAAGATTGGGGTTCACCTACATTTTAAAGAAATCTACCCCTTAATGAAGGTATGTGCGCTTTACAACTAGGTATATTTACAAATAATGTCATCCAGGTTTTAAATTGAATGCACTAAAGCTTTAGCAGATACTTACGATATGTATCACAAACACAAATGACAGCCAACATGGCACCTTACAGTTCACACACAAGATTTTTTTTGTCAAAGCTGTATGAAAAAAACAAAAACAAACAAATAAAAATATTGGTTTTTGCCTGCTTTGTTAAAAAGCATATGTGTAAGTAGAGTTTTGTCTGACACTTGCTTTTGTAATAATCTATAAAGAAGCTTATGGGATGAACTAGTACTCATACTCTGACAAATACTTTTTCCACTTATATTTACCAAAAGTACACAATAATTGTGCATTCCAGATTGTCTCTTTAGGTTTGCAACTGTACGTGTATCAAAGCACACTTTCTGTTAATTAAACACTATGATATAATTTTGCTTAGGGAGCTTATCTGAAATAACAGATTTTTCTAAGTGTTTTGAGACCAGGGAATATACATCACCTGACAATATTCCATGATTCTAATTACCTGGGAGGAATCTCATCAAAAATTTTATTTCATATCACATCTGTTTAATGTTTATAGTGTTTCATATTTAAAAAAAAAAAGTCATGCTCTTTTTAAAAAGCAAAACACAAAGTCAACCTTCTTACCTGCCCTGATGTTTTATACTGTGCAATTACTGGCAAACTTTCTAATGAGGGATCTGAAATATTTGTAACCACAAACTCCCAACACAACACAGTTACCATGAATGTCATTCGGGCTTGAGCACTCACCATTTATATATGTCTAGAAACCACATAAAAAACCACTAAACTTTTTTTAAACTTATCTTTCCATGCATGGTTTGAGAGATTTAGAAGCCTCAAATTATTCCCCAATGGATAGAGTGAATTATGCCTTCTGCAATGTTACATTTGATTAATGCTAATTGCACACGAGGCCCATTCTGTTTACTTTAAATTATACCTTCATTTCATAGGATATTTTAAGTAAAACTGTACCAAACTGCATCTTCCCTCTAACTTACTGGGCATTTCCAAAAGACGTTCAACAGTGCTTATTTATCTGTGACTATTTCCAAATCCATTAAGCTCCTAAGATATTTTGCAGGGATGCAAAGTATTATCACTTCACATAGCCAACATTCATCAGAAACAAGAGCCTAAATCTGTTGCCAGGTTCCTCTCTCCAGGCAACAGTTTAAGAAAATACAAAAAAGAGACATCACATGAAACTTTATGAACAAGCTATGAGTCTAGGAAAGAATGAACAAGCCCAAACTTCTAGTCTAAAAATATAAACCCTTTTCATATAACTTACTTTATGACTAATCATAGCTAGATCCTAATCTTTATTTCAGAATGAACATCTAGCAGGATGAATCTTTCTAATTCTGAAGGTAATGAGTGAGACAGCACAGGAATGCAGGGCACAGAATGGCCAGATCCAATCTCCTTCAAATACTTATCAATTGCACCTAACACAGTGATGAGGGTAAACGATTTCAGTTACAACCCAACTAAAAACAAAACTAATGTGGAAAATTAATTCACTTAACAGAATTCCAGGGATAAAGCAGCTCTAGAGTTGGTTAGTTCGTCAGCAAAATGCAGTCCTCAAGAACCCAGCTTTTCCACCTGATTGTTCTGTCATGCTTAGTACATTTGTTGGATTTTTTTCATGAGTAAAAATTCCTATTTTATTTCTAGGCATCCCTTGCAGACATGATTACATTAAGTGGAAAAATAACCTGGTTCTTTCCAGGTGTGCCTTTAAAAAAATGTTAGTTAAGTATTTCTTAGAAATTCCCTCAAACAGTTTCTCTTTTGTCACATTCCATAGGTCACATGATCTCTCTTAAAATAAGCAGTAACCAAGAATTTCCGTGAATGATTTACATTTCTCTGACAGGTGAATATCTGAAAACAATTAGGGTGTTGGCTAACCAGGATTTGGGGAGAATGTTTCTCCAGGCAACCATGGGTATCTGCTACATATTTAGTAAATATTTGTTGTCTAATATAGATATTTAGTCAGTCATTCATGTACCAGCAGCCCACAATAAACTGAGAACTATGTAAGCATTTACATGAGATTTTAAAAGAAAAGAGTGAAAGAAATAATAATAATGCCTGTACTGAGAACATAATGGTTTAAACCAGATACTTTGCACAGCTAGATTTGACAACTGTCGTGGAGAAAGGCTAATGTCCCACATTGCTTCAGCATCCTCTATTTTCCCCTTGAGTGTCTTTGTCAGACATGTGTCTTACCAAGAGAATCAGCTTCTATTAAAAAAAATGTAATTCTAAAAGCTAGATGTAAAAGCTGGCAGACATGAATCCCTTTCAATTATCCTTATTCCCTATAGTCCTGACGAATCAATTATATGCATTAATTATCAAACATTTCCAGCTTTTGGAATGGTGCTTCATTCATATATCTAGCTGGAGCATACTCTACACTTCACGTACATCAGTTGAAAGGGATTGGTTTAGAGTATGATTTCAAGGGCTGGGTAGTTGCTATTGGCTTCTACTCTGACTTTCTATATTCTCTTACCATTTTCCACTTTAAATATAATTGTTTAAAGTTCAATTATGTGTGCAGAGATATAAAAAGGAGAGGAAAAGATATTGTAGGTTGTGACAAGAAGTGGGGGAGGGAACAAATACTGAGTAGGCTGAGGGGTTTACGTTAGCAAATACTTGAGTTTATCATCCTTCCCAGGCTTTGACCCCCATTTTGTCCTGTGGCCCCGGTGAGGGCACACAAATTGCTAAATGTCAACAAGGAGAAAATAGAGACATTGAAAGTGAGCCTTTAGAAAAACATAGCAGCAACATTCAAATGAATCTCCTTGTTATAGGCCGGTCTAGGTCCGTTCTGTTAGGGTTGAACTTATGTGTTAAATCGCATGTAGTGTGAATAGCATGTATTGGCCTGTGATAAGTTGTAAACTTAAACATTAAAGAAGAGAAACAAAACTTACTTTTCAGCACACAGAGCTTGTGAAGCTTTATTGTATACTGCTTAACTAAGAAAACAAAGATTCCCTTAGTCTTAAATAGATGACCCATAAGAATGCGTTCATGAATTAATAAATGAATTATATAATAGTAGCTATAAGTATGAGGCATAACACAGCACAAATCATTTTGGGTAATGAGTTCTGGTCACTCAAATGTCAAACCACTTGTGTTTCTTTCAACCTTGGGAGAAAATATTTTCAAAAGTAACATGCCTGGATCTTGCCCCTAAAGCTTTTGTTTCAAGTTTATGAAGCAGGTCTTATCTGTGTAATTAAAACAGACAATAAACAACAAGAAACATCTCTCTGCTTATACTCCTGAGACACAGTACAAATTTAGCTCAGATTCAACTATACGATTCTAAGTTATGAGATGAGGGTCAGTGCTGGAACTGAGTTCCAGAGGCCAGGCTGGTTTTCTAGGTGCCCGGAAGCATCCACAAATTATGAGTGCAGAAGATTGCAATGGAACTAAGATGGATTGGCCAAGTGAGAAAGGAGAGGCAAATTATGAAAAAGAAAAAAAAAAGAAAAGGTGAAGGAAGATAGAAGTACTGCTCTATCCTATGGGGCACCTGGGTGGCTCAGTAAGTTAAGCATCTGACTTTGGCTCAGGTCATGATCTCACTATCCATGAGTTCAAACCCCGCATTGGGGCTTGTGCTGACAGCTGGGAGCCTGCTTCAAATTCTGTGTCTCCCTCTCTCTGTCCTTTCCCCACATGCACTGTCTCTTTCTGTCTCCCAAATTCTGAATAAATATTAAAAAAATAAAAAAAGAAAGGCTGCTCTATCCTAAATTTATTTCTTTAGGACAGCTTGTAGATCTTGGAATAGTAGACACATAAAGTCCTAAATGAAATAAATGTTATATTAATAAGTACTGAAAATACATTCTCTAAAATTATAGGTACAGGTATTATTTATCATATTGCATCTAACATTTATGCTTTTTTTCTGCATTAGGCATGTATTATTCTCTAATTTTAAAAAACAATTTAAAAATATAAATCAGGATAATACAGAAATAAGAGGGGGAAAGAAATCCCTGTTTTGTAAAGGAATAAATGGGAAAATTAAAAATCAGAAAAGCTCTAGTATTTTTAAGGGTGCAAGAATCCAAACTCTCATATAGACAGAATTTGTGAAGTCTTACAATAATTTTGGAAAGTAATACGGCAATACTTGTAAAAATATGCATTTTCAATAAGTCATCACATTTGGGAATTTCTATTATTAGAATTATAGAAATATCAGGTATTTACATACATATTTAACATACTTTTATTATATATGTTCTATAATAATATGTATTATACATATAGAATGGTATTTACTGCATCATTGTTTACAGTGGAAAAAGATTAGCAACATAAATTTTGAACAACTAAAGAAATAGTTACATAAACAGTGGAGAAACTAGGGAGGAAAATGAGCTAATTATATATGTATTAAACCAAGCAGACATCCTTGATGTGGTGATCCAAGTTACAAAGTAATATGTAAACAATAAATTATTTGTGAAAATAAACAACAAAAACCTTACACTCTTTACATTATTTACATAATTTATTTGTGCAGATTCATGTAAATACCTAAGTATAAATTAGGATGGACATGTGGTAAGGTGTGGAGTGATAAGACTCTCTGCTTAAGAGAACAGCAGGGGACAGTGTGGGAGAATTTAATAAATTTCTCTTTATACATTTTTGGAAGATTTCATTTGTCATAGAAAGTGCATATTACTATTTCAATTTGAGATTTTTTGTTAATTTTTGTTATCTTAAAATAATTTTAAACTCTTAATGAATTTGCAAGAAAAGCACAGATCGCTCCTTCTTACCATGATAAGTAGACTGTTAGTGTTTGAGAATATGCATGTTTTGTCTGTATACATAAATGTGCATGTGCATGCACACACATGTATTTCCTAGGGATAATTTGCTTCCTAGGGATAACTACAATGATAAAAATCAGAATATTTAACACTGAGAAAATGTGATCATCAACACATGGTTCATGGTCAAAATTCACCAATTTCTCCAGTCCTCTCTTTCATAGAATGTTTGTATATTCAGGATCTGATCCAGGATTTCCAATTTACATTAAATGTCATATCTTTATAGACTTCGATGATATAGAACAGTTCTAGTCTCTTCTTGTCTTTCAAGACACTGGTATTTTTGAAGAGTGCAGGTCATTTTTGTAGAAACGTCTAGAATTTTTATTTGTCTGGTGTTTTCTCATGACAAATACAGGTTATGTGCATTTTTGTCAGGAACACAATAGAAGCAATACACATGGAGTTCTTCGATCACCTGGTTAAACAGCTGTCTGCCAGTTTTCTCTATTATGAAGTTACTGTTTTCTCCTTTATTAATAGCTAATAGTGGGGTGGGAAGATATTTTAACGTGATGTAAACAGCCCATTCTTCATTAAATGCTCACTTACTAGTTTTAACACCCATTGGTAATTGTTTGTTACCATAATAGTTGCAAAATGTTGACCTTCCAACTCAACCATTTCCTCTACATTTATTGACTGGTGTTCTACTATTGATTTTTAAAAATTTTAACAATGTTTAATAACAAAAATAACTGCAATAACTAGTATAACATTTATTGGAGGCTGCTGAGGATTAACTGGGTTTAGGACCAAGTAGTGATTATCAAACCCAAGCCTTGGATCAATCCTTGGTTCTAACAGGGTGACTTCCAGGACATCCCTTCATCTTCCTGTGCCTTTGTTCCATTGCTGCCAAAATAAGGCTAATTACTGTAAAGGCACTATTCAGAATTATGATTCTATGATATCTGTTGGAATTGCTTCATTTCTAGGAATTCTTGCACTGGAAAAGGTAGCTCATATTTAAGAGCTTTGGATGAACAAAGATGGAGGTAGTTTGGCTCTTCATTTGCCTCAGGGGCCATGACTTCTCACCTAGCATTATGCACAAAGGAATGCAATTCTGTAACTAGGGCATGGTGTAATTTTTCTGACAATTGATAAAACTGTGCCTTTTGTACTAGTGCCAAAACAGTAATATGGAGACAGGGGCAATATGAACATCGAAATATTTGTTGCAATCCCTCCACCAATTCCTCCGTGTTTTTAAAAGATTTAATTGCATATAAAGGAAGCATTTACTGTGAAAAATGAATGTCTTCTTCATGTAAAAGACAATAATAAAGTGAAATGACATCTCAAAGGAACATGTCTTCTCAGCAATAAAATTTAAATTATCATCCTACAAAAGAGAAAGTGGACACTACATATAATCACACAAGTAGAAGGAATCTTAGACATCATGAGGTTCCACCTCTTTATTTCACAGATGATAAACTGAAATTAGCTGAAAATGATCATTGAAGGTCATAGAGATGAGAATGCAGATTCTTTGCTATCTAGCCCATGCTGTTTCTAATGTTCTGTACCTACTTTTGCAGCCAAAGCTTAATGTGTATAAGGTTTCAGGCACAGTATGTCAGGACAAATATATTAAGCCCCTTCCTGAGTAATATTATATAAAATGTAGCAACATATACCTATCCCCTAAATTATTCTCCACCTAGATGACACATTTCCCACCCCCCTGGATTCCTGGTATTTGAATTTCACCTTGTGAAAATTCATTATATTTATTTCTATAGCTCTCTTTTAAAGCTCTTACATTTTCCAACTAAATCTTCATTTCACTGAGACTTGCTAATTCATTAACAGAATGTTATATATTCCTTACAGATTTTTGAAACCTTCTTTACTACTACCACTTTATCTACCAATCTATCAATCATCTATTTATTATTTTCACTATATTCCCTATGCTGTGCTCTATATCCCTGTGACTTATTTCAATATGTACTTGTCTTTATGTATATATTCATTTATATATGTATTTATTTTCTCTTTTTGCTTTTTTATGACCAGACTACAAAGGCTAATCCATTATTTTAGCCTTTTCAAAACAATAATTTTGGGCGAGATTATTAAATCTGTGGATCTCCCATATTTTAATTAGCTAATTTTTGTTTTATTTGTATATTTCTTCTAACTTTCTAAGTTTTATACTCCTTTTTCAAAATACTGTTGAATATATACCCCACTAACTTTCATACATTCTTATATGATAATATACTGAATATGTAATTATGATAAAACTCTGAATGTAGCTTTAGCCACATTTCTTATAGAGATATAGAAATCTAATTGTTTAAAGCTTATTTTTAACTTCTTAAAGCTTATGTATTTTGAGAGAGAGAGAGAGAGAGAACAGGAAAGGGGAGAGAATCCCAAGCAGGCTTCTCACAAACCATGAGAGCATGACTTGAGCTGAAGCCAAGAGTTAGATGCTTAACCAACTAAGCCACCCAAGTGTCCCTAATTGTCTTATAGCTTATAATGCAATATTGGTTAAAAATGCAAGATTTGGTGGCAGACAGATGTGGACTGAATCCCAGCTCAGCCATTATTTCCAATTTGTTCTTTAGAGAATCATTTTAATATAGAACCTTAATAACATCATTTTCCATGTTGTAATTTAATGGTAGACATGGAGAAGGAAGCTATTTAAAAGTGTGAACTCTAGAACCAGACTGTCAGGATCTGGCAAAAAACAAAATCTGGCAAAAAAAAAAAAAACAAATCTGGCAGTTTTCAGTTTCTAGTTCTTTAACCCAGGGCAATCTATATAATTATTTTACAGTTTGCTTATCTGTAAAATTGGGCTGATAGTAGTACCAACCTCACAGGTATAAGTTTCAAGTGTGTCATCACAGGTAGAACACTACAGAACATTACAATGAGTACACATTAAACAGTTATGTTTATGATTAAATTTGATATTTCATTGACAAATTTAAGTCATACAGCAGATGCTCAGTAAATGTGTTACAACTTTTACTATTACTAACCAGTTTTCATATTTATCAACTGGAATTTTTCTTTTTTACCTCCTTCTCTCCTTCCTTCCTTCTTTCCTTTCCCTTTCCCTCTCTTTCTGAGTCTCTCCCTCCTTGCTTCTCTCTCTTCATGACTCCTTCTCTCCCTCCATTCCTTCCTTTTCTTTCTACTGTCCTATCTTCTTTCTTTTGCTAATTATCCATTAGTGTATGATCAAGAAAGAAAGGGAAAGAAATGAAAAACTAGAATCAGTTTCATGAATAAGGGATTCATTATGGGGATTAGAAACCACATAATCATGGAAGCTGTTGAAGGTATTCATAGAACGTTAGTGTTGGTGTTCCAGAAGTTGGTTTAGATCAATAGACCTAACAATCAGAAAGAAAAGATGGAAGCCAAGCAGGGCACTGAAGACAAATTGGAATCTATAAGTACCAACAAGAATTTGTATCCGTTACTCATCAACTCCAACCCCAGCAACAACCAGGAGTTTTTCCAAGGAATGCTTTTTCTTCCAGACTTGCTGCCCCCTACTCCCATTGTGTGTTCACAATTCAACCTCCCCTTCAGTGTCAGGATGGATAACCCAAACCAGTGCAGTACTGCAATTTTGAAGTTACAAAAGATGGTGAATTTAACCTTGCTAGCAGAACCTCTCTCTCACTTGTTGACCTCAATGAAGCTGCCATATTGGAGAGGATTTAAAAAATGAGGAAAGCTTCTGGTCAACAGCTAGTAAGAATCAAGGCCATCAGTCCGGTAAGAAGAAATGACTCCTACCAAACCCACTAAGTGAGCCTAAAACAGATCCTTCCCTAGTAGAGTCTTGAGATGTCTGCAACCCCAGCCAATATCTTGAGTACTGCCTTGTGGGAAATTCTGCAGTAGAAGACCCAGTTAAGCCTTAGCAGGACTTCTAACCAAGAGAAGAAGTGAAATAATAAGTGCATGTTGTTTAAAGTTTTAAGGTATGGGAGTAATTTGTTACAAGGAAATATATAACAAATATACCATTTTTACCACTAAAGTAGTGATGAGAAATGCAATGAGGCGAGTGTACAGGGAAAAGACATTTTTCAAAAATGAGACTTTGTAAGTTTTGAGAAGCAGCTTCAAATACATGTGGGAATGAAAAACACAAATGTTAAGGAGTAATGAGAAAAAAAAACCACAGATAATTAAATGGTAATTAAGGGAACTGAGGAATGTATATTATTACTGCATTCAATTCCATACTGTTTTTAAATAACAAAGGTGGATATTCTATTCATATCTCTCCTCTGTTCTCTACACCCACTCATCTAATTCACAGATAATTCCTTAAAAGGAATGTGAAGGATTATATGCATTTGAGGGAAGGGAGTTAATTGTACTTTTAAAAATAATTTTTAAAATAATTAAAAAAAATAATCTTCACTGGGGAGAGGGTCTACAGAGCCCTGATTGCTGTCATGCAGGATGTAGACTCCTCACTAGCGTTGCAAATTGTATCTGGTAACTGATCATCCTGAATATGTTTGGGCTTAGTTAACTTCTTAATTATAAAATACTTATTTAAGAATTTTGTGGTTTTGTTTAAATGTGTTGTTCATATTTCTACCACTTGTAGTCATTTTTATTTTTTGGGTGCAAATATTTTTGTTATCTTCTCATATGTGGCTCACTTATTGATTGTTTTAATAATACCTTGCAATGAATAGAGGTTTTTATTTTTAATAAAATTCATTTAATTATCTTTTTCTTTAAGGTTATAGTTTTTATATCTTATTCTAAGAATTAGTCGCCTGTCTCAAGGTCATGAGAATGTTTTGCTAACTTTTAGTGTTTTACCTTTCTCTTCTATAACAAAGTGATTCGGTTGTATGAAGTTACAGCACCATTTATTAAATGGCAGTCCATTCTCCAACAGACTTTCAGGAAACAAATGGCATGAATCAAGTTGTTTATATGTGTACATAGATGTAAAATATGGCATTCTGTATCCTGTAATATCAACCATCTTCTATATCTTCTTCTCTTTCCAATTCTTTCTCTTGCCCCTCCCTAGAATACTTGGTCCCACAAAAGAAAAACTCCCTATGCTTATTCTTCCCACAATAGAAAAATTCATTAACTTTGCAAGTTCCCTTCCCTTTCTAGACCTACGTGAAACCCAGTTCTACCATAAGAATATCCTTCTATCACAATCCTCTCAAGTGGTGATCATTTTTATAACCATGTCCTTCCTATCAATGGTGCTAAAGTATTTTAATTGTTCCTTTTTTAATAATTGATTATTTCTGAGCATTTACCCTACCTGCTTGAGAAAAAAATAACATAATAAATATTTTTTTAAAATGTTTTTTTATTTATTTCTAGGAGAGAGAGAGAGAGAGAGAGAGAGAGAGAGACAGCATGAACAGGGGAGGGCCAGAGAGACAGGGAGACACAGACTCCGAAATTGGCTCCAGGCTCTAAGGGGGCAATCAGCACAGAGCCCGACGCGGGGCTCGAACCCACGAACCACGAGATCATGACCTAAGCGAAAGTCGGACGCTTAACCGACTAAGCCACACAGGCGCCCCTAAAATAACATAATAAATATTTAAAAAGTATTAAATCTCAAGTTGTCAAATATAATGCCTGTTGTACTCCTCACAGTAATATTCATCACAAAAGGCATAAAAGTAACAATACTCTTTGTGCTTCAACTTTTCTCACAATCCTTGTATGGCTCTCAATTCCCTGCAGAACATTGTATAAAACATCATCTCACATTTCACCTTGTCCATAACTTGGCCCCACGTTGATTCCGTAATGTTAGTCTTTCAGTAATATCCCTGGAGCAAGGTTATTTCCCCAAACACATGCAAGCAATATGTCCTTACTTATTCTATTTCTCTGGAATACACTCTCTGCTCTGCCTATCCAGATTCTGCTCACAATTTTAATTGTGTCTCTTCTATTAAGTATTCTTGGTCAGTGCAGAAGAAAATAATCTACTTGTACTTGTAAACTTCTGTGGCAGTGACATCTCTAGTTATTGCTGGTTATTATTAGTTAACCATTATTGAATATCAGATTTTTCAACCACGTAATATATTCAGAATAGGAAAAAGTTTGCTCTTATTTCTCTGGCCTAAATGAGTGCCCAGAATATATAAAATACTCAAATGGTATTTTTTTATAGAAATGAAAATGAAAGTGATTATTTTTGTTTTTAGACATTAAATCTTTTTTTATTTAAAATTTTATTTTTTTAATGTTTTATTTATTTCTGAGAGAGAAAGAGAGGAAGCATGATCAGGGAAGGGTCAGAGAGAGAGGGAGACACAGAATCTGAAGCAGGCTCCAAGCTCTGAGCTGTCAGCACAGAGCCAGACACGAGGCTCAAACTCACAGACCGTGAGATCATGACCCATGACCGGAGCCAAAGTCTGATGCCCAACCGACTAAGCCACCCAGGCAGCCCTTTAACAAATCTTTCTATGGAAAACTTACGTAAATTATAAAAGATAATACTCTCCAACTCTTGCTGATTTAAACGGAAAGGTTCAATGATATCCAAATGCTGGATGCTAGGGGGTCCTGTTGGTGGGAGAGTTATGTGGGCACATGGGATTGTAACAACTATGCTCCGTTGGTGTTATGTGGGAAGGAGACCCACACAGTATCTCCTAAATATTCAGTCCGTCGAAAGACTAAAGAAATTTAGTCTAGAGACTAAAGTAGAGAACTTTTCTCTCATTATTTTATTACAGTGAGTGTTCCAATGACAGAATAATAGCATAAAGTCTGCTCTACTATAACTGAGTAAATAAAAGGAAAGGAAGCTAAGAGCCTATTTCCTAGAATGACTAAAAATTCTTTTGTTAGATAGAAACAACTAGTGTAGAATTAGGAGAAGGAAAATAACTATGTGGATGTGTCATTATAGGACTTGATGGGTACTGAGGATTACCCTTTTTGTGCTCCAATAAATAGTGTTATGCTTAGATGAATGGACATAGGAGTAGTATCCAGCAGCTCTAAAAGAAAAGCTACAATTTTAATGCCAAATTGGTGAAATATATATTTCCACCATATTCAAAAAAATTTGTCAGCTATTATTAAGGCTAAAATTGAGAAGGTGTAATTTTAAAATGTTTCAATATTAAAAATTTTAAATACATGGAATTGATTATGGAGATATATCTCCTATAAAAAACTCAAATAAGATTCATTTCTAGAGGCCGATATACATTTTTCAAAGCTTCATTTAAAAAAGTAAACAGAAATTTGGAGATAAAAAAATTTTAAAAAGGCTAACTTTCCCCACCAGATAATGAAATCTGTTCTAAAGCAAAAATAATTAAATTCACGAATATTCAGGTAGATCATTGAACTAAAACAGATAGATAGCTGTAGAATTGACCTCGCAGTAGCTCATAAGTTGTCCTACATGTGAACAATGTTTATCTCGTTGGCTTGCTGCCATGAGATGGCATTAGTGATCAATAATACAATAATACATTGAGACTTAGGGATTTCAATAAAATGGACTAATGGCCTATTGAGACCTAAGCTGTTCATAGGTAGAAGCTCCCGCTTATGTAAAGCCTTACAGTATAAAAACAGACTTTGTAACACATAATCCAGTGAGGTTTATGGCTTACTAAACAAGTATGTTAACAGAGGAAACTACTGCAGGTTTCTCAATATATTGGATACACAAAAGCATAAAGAGAGACACATATATAGTCAACCACAACTTAAAACGTTATTAATTTACGGATTGAAGACCTGGTGATAACGACAATTCTAATGAGTCATCAGAATTAGTTCTTCAATAAAACTGGCTATGGAAAAGTCAATCTGAGAATGGAAATAATTGGAAATCTTCACTACTCGGATCCTTATTAAATGGTTTCTCTTAAGCACTCATGGTTTTGAATATTAAACAAAACTTGATTTGATTCTGGAAAAGACAATCTTTAAACAGAATTCAATATGCAGTCAACAGATTTCAAAGGGGCCTGAATTATGGGATGCATTGCAACCTGTCTTACTCATTTACTTTTTTTGTTTTTTTAAATTAGAATATTTGCAAATGTGCCAATTCTTCAGTTCTCTTTATTGTTTTGCAAACAGTCTGATTGTGCACTTTTTGTGGTAAGCCAGCAAACCCCAAATATTTAATTTTCTCTTTTTGTACTCTCCACTCATTGCTAGAATATTTTATCCTCTCAGCAGAGTTAGAGGAAATCTGCCAGTGACCCAATTGTCTGCCTGCATTTGTAACAGGTGACTTTCAGTCCTCTGACATCCTTCTGGTTATACTGAATCCCTCTGTGTCAAAGAGAACTCATGACAAGAAGAGTATATAAAACAGAATTCAGAGTAAAATGTTCCCTTTCTGAGACTCTGGGTCAACCTCACTATTTCTTGCTCATTAGCGTCTCTGACCTCCTGTTCTCATGTTTCTACCTGTCTGGACTTCTAATCCTTGCCTGATCCTGCCGACACAAAGCTACCTTTGGTGAAGTCAATCTCCTCCCTTTCAAACCAAGTGAAATAATAAGAGATTGATGTAATCCTTAACCTCCTTCCCCACCCCCACCCCAACATCCCATTCCCAGGGTCTGTCTTGGTCTGGTTTCTGGATTGGTCCCAGTCTAATCTTATTGAGAGTATTAATCAATCAAGTACAAGTACTACTTCTATTAAAATCTCACCAAAATATCACTTTGAACCAAGCACCATGCTTTACAAACAATAGCTCATTTAGACTACATATTAACCCTGAAATACAGGTTTTATGTCCCCACAGAGAAGAGGATAAAATTGTGTCACAAAGAATAATAACTTGCTTTAAGACATACGTAAAGGATAGAACCAGGAGTCCTGTTCATGTATTCTAGTCTCAGTATTATTCTCAATTTGCCACATTTATAGACTAGCTCAGGAAAACATATCAACTAATCCACAGGCCAAAAAGGGATTACACATTTCCTCTACTGTGTGGGCCTCAAATTCCTAGGGGTCCAGATAGAGCAAATCAACAAATTAAAGGTATGAACAAATTAAAAGTATGAACAAATTTGAAAGAGAAATTAAGGCTTTATATTAATCACTAAGCATTTTAACCATGTGAACAAAAAATTAAAATTAAAAAATATATATATGTACATATACACATGTTTATATACATATAAATACATGTATATGTATGCATATGTATGTATATGTATGCATATGTGTGTATATATATGTATATGTGTGTACACAGAATTCTATAAATTAGACCCAATATAGGAATACCTGTTTGTTTATAAATTTATAATTTATTGGCTTATCTCAACAAATAAGAATACCCATACTATTCTTACTGGGGTACTTGGTTGGCTCAGTCAGTTGAGCAACCGACTTCAGACCAGGTCAGGTTTGTGAGTTCTAGCCCAATATCAGGCTCACTGCTACCAGACTGTCAGCATGGAGCAGCTTTGGATCCTCTCTCCCCCTGTCCCTCTGACCCTACTCCCTTGTGCCCTCTCTCTTAAAAAATAAATAAAACATAATAAATAAGAACATCCATACTATCTTACAAAACAAAGCAAGAAAATTAATCAGTAGAAAAAATAGCCCTGAAAAAAATTTTTTTAGTTTTGTATTCATTCAATGACCATTAATTACTTCAATATGAAATTCGCCTTCATAAAAACATAGAATTAAGGATGCATTTGATTAAAAGGATCTGTAGAAACTATAAAGAATGTCATAAATACAAATAAATTACTTTTATTTGAAAATTTTGTGTGTATATATAAAATTTTTGCAAGTTATGGTATTTTTCTTTTTTTTTTAATGTTTATTTTTGAGAGACAGAGAAAGAGAAAGAGAGAGAGAGAAAGAGAGTGAATGGGGGAAGGGCAGGGAAAGAGAGATTCACAGAATCTGAACCAGGCTCCGGGCTCTGAGCTATCAGCACCTGCCATGGGGCTTGAACTCATGAACTGAGATCATGACATGAGCCACAGTCCGATGCGTAACTGACTTAGCCACCCAGGCACCCCAAGATATGGTATTTTTCATTAAATAAACTAAAAAGAGAATATGCTCAAATGAATCAGTTACTCATTTTAACTGAGAATTATGGAATTTGAGTCTATTTTATGTTTTCTATTTCTTTAGTCGCTATGTTAGAACATATTTTCAAGTGCTACTTAATAAGCTAATTTACAAAAATAGGTAAGCTTTTTTCCCCTTAAAAATGGTCCATATTTTGTACTCAAGAAAACAACTATACTTTATATTGGTACAAAATTTAAGAGAATTATAAAATTTTTATCAGGATCTAGAAAATGCCAAGTCATGTTAAAATTGACTAATGCTAGTAACATATTTTTTACAATTTTCTGTATTATTGTGTGATATTTTCCATTTCTCTGAAATTATCACTTTGCAACTAATATTTTGATAATAGTATTTGTATTCTGTAGGAGCCTAGAAATTGAGTTTAAATTTGAAATTAGCCATCACAATCATATTCATTTTAATAATTAACTATTTAAATTCTTTTGACACAGAATATTGAGGATGGGGGAAAAACCCCCAGTTTGATATCAGTGTATTTCCCAAACTTTCAATGGGAAGCATGATTCTCTTTTTTTTTTTTTTAATATTTTTATTTATTTTTGAGAGAAACAGAAGATGAGCAGGGGAAGGGCAGAGAGAGAGGTAGACACAGAATATGAAGCAGGCTCTAGGCTCTGAGCTATCAGCACAGAGTCCAACACAGGGCTCGAACTCAGGAACTGTGAGATCATGACCTGAGCCGAAGTCAGATGCTTAACCAACTGAGCCACCCAGGTGCCCCTGGAGCATGATTTCTTATTCTCATCCTCTCTAGACCTTAGTCATTCCTCCTCAGAATGAAGATAATACACCCAAACAGACTGTTTGGTCCCAACTAATGGCTGTTGGGAACATTAAGGAAGGGAATGTTCACACACATTAAAATGTTGCTTGGGACAGAAAACCTATAAATAATAGCTATGATTGTCATTATTTGTTTATTGTTTAGATTTAGATTATTTGTTTACCAGTACAATTAATTATTCCTGTTTCATTTTTACTGATTATTACACATTAATTTTGTTTGTTGCCTCAAATCCAATATGGAATGAGGCTACCCTATAACATATACTTGAAATACACTTTTTTGGTTTATCACTACCAGTACACCATAATAATTAGCAAATTTCAAATAAAAAGCTAGCTTTTAACAATATCAGTATGCTTTTGATTCATTAGTTTATTTTTAAAAAAAGGTTGAGTAAATGGCATTGTGTAACACTGCAAATCATGCTGATCATTTTCCCTTTTATATAGCTCCATAATAAACCCTGGGTGGCTAAATATGAAATACACACATTCAGAGCTATTATAATTTTTTTTTTATTTCAGTTCTTTGTACCACCATTCCCTGCTCTGACAGATAATGGGAGTTGACCATTTTATGGCATGTATCTGATTCTATTATCATCTAAAATTTTAAAACTAACTGAATGTCATTTTGTGGGAAGCAATAATATCTGCTAGGGTATCCTTTTCTATTGATTTTGTGTCTCTCTTTATTTTTCAAATTTTCTATCTTAGCAAAGCTTGGGAAATTTTCTATCTATCTTTCTATCTTGTGTAATTGTTCCTGCCTTCCAATAACCTGAAAATTATTATTAATGATCTTGATATTCACAACATTTTTACTACCTGCATCATCATAGAGGACAGAGATGGATGTTTTCATATTGTTATCAATTTCTGAGTGATGCTCTCCCTCATTTGACTACAAAAATTCACATGAGATTAGAAAACAGTTTGTGCTCTTTTAAATTACATAGAATTTGAGTCCTTCCTTTCTTTTTTTTAAATGTTTATTATTTTTGAGAAAGAGAGAGTGCACATGAGTGGGGGAAGGGCAGTGGGGACACAGAATATGAAACAGGCTCTAGGTTCTGAGCTGTCAGAACAGAGCCTGACATGGGGCTTGAACACATAAACCATGAAATCATGACCTGAGCTGAGGTCAGATGCTTAACCTACTGAGCCATCCAGGCACCCCGGAGTCCTTCCTTTCTTGATGCAAAACTACATGTATGGCATTTGAAAAATTTCCACTTGCCACTATATTAAAACACTTTTTTAAAATCTTAAAACAATACCTGCCTATTAAAAAGTCTATTCTCCATGTAAAATTACAGTTACCATCCATGTGAATTTTCTCCTAGTTCATGTTCATCTTTCTAATTTGAAATTTTGACTCCTCTATTCTTTATTCCCCCCACCTCCTTGGGAAAGGTAGTTTTATTTTTGATCTACCTCTTCTTGACTACCAAGTAATAGAGCAATCATGACATCTGTTCTGGAATTATAAAATGTCTGAATAATTCATATACAGTTTCTTGTTTTTAATGTTTATTTATTTTTGAGAGAGAGAGAGAGACAGAGCATGACCAAGGGAGGGAGGCCAGAGAGAGTGAGACAGAGAGAGAGAGAGAGAGAGAGAGAATCTGAAACAGGTTCCAAACTCTGAGCTGTCAGCACAAAGCCCAATGCAGGGCTTGAACCCACAAACTGTGAGGTCATGGCCTGAGCTGAAGTCAGATGTTTAACCAACTGAGCCACCCAGGTATCCCTCATGTACATTTTCTATTTCAGAATCACTTACTATTGGAATAAAACAAGCTGGCTATTTGCTTTCCTCCACCTATCCTTTCAATGGACTAACCAACACCAATATCTCCCTCAACCCTGAAAACTTTGCTTAATCTCTTCTCTGCCTTACTTTTGAGTATACCTGTGAGAGCTTTGAGACTTAGGTCAGATGTATTTTTTACCACATGGTCATATGTGTCTGATGTTTCTCTAACCCCTTACCCATGTATGTTAGTGGCCTCTCCAATTTGATGCTCGGCAATCTGTGTACATGCATTTACTTTCCATGTAATAAACTCTTAAAAGTTATTTGTTGAGTAAATAAGAAAACGGATTGTTATTGTATTACAGTATGTGTCCTATAACAGCTCAGGCATTGTGTTAGAGGAAAAAACAAAACAAAACTTTATTTTTGTTTCCCATGTACCTAAACAGCACTTGGGACATAGTGGAAGCTCCAAAAATGTTATTAAATTAACTGCATTTGCCTTTTCAGATCATAAAAGTGATGTAGAGTAAATCTTTCTCTTTTCCTCTCTGCTTCTTCAGTGTCAACATTTAGATCTAAGCTTTTTGGGTGATAAAAAATGATGGCCACTTAGTGCTGGTAAAAGGAAAAACAATCAACAAGGATTTGAACAGCACTTAGGTAAGGTTGTCCAGCCCGATGCTTTATGTTATCTGGGAGAATGGTCACCTGGGGACAGCCTCAGGAAACGTCTCTGAAATCCTGAGGACATAATGTGAACCTTCAGATACTGAATGTATATACTTAGTCTACAAACAAATATATGCACATAATCCCTTGGGCTTTCCTTTTCTTATTTTGTTAAGAACATCACTTTTTGCTTTAAAAATAGTGTTGCTTATTACAATGCATTTATAACATGAAGGAGCAAAATGAAAGTAAACCATCCCACATTACATCACTGATTATAAATTGCTATAAAGTCTAGACATCATTTTTCTATGCATATATACAGATAGCATATTAAATTAACATTTACTTCAATTTCATCCAAGTAAAAAAGAAAAGTAAAATAAAAAAAGAAACTAAGAAAAAGGTAGTGTTTAATAGGTTATATAAGACTTTCTCTACTGTGGAAATATGAAAAACATGAATGGTTTGAAATGTTTTTTCATCTTATTAATTTCAATATTATGTAGTACTTATTGGCACTCTGTTATGAAAGTCAAGAGTAGGGACTCCTGGGTGAGTCAGTTGGTTAGGCATCTGACTTCAGCTCAGGTTATGATCTAGCGGTTCATGAGTTCGAGCCCCATGTCGCACTCTGTGCAGACAGCTCAGAGACTGGAACTTACTTCAGATTCTGTGTCTCCCTCTCTCTCTGTCCCTCCCTCATTTATGCTGTCTCCCTTTCTCTCTCAAAAATAAACATTAAAAAGAATTCAAGGGTATTAGCATCTAATTCTTCTCCCACTTTCATTCCAGACTGCTTCAAATTTACTATTTTGCTTATTATCAATTATATCATTATTTTTGTACTATCAATGTTTCCAACAAGTAAATTTTCTACTGTAAAACAGCATAATCTTAACAGTTCCAGATTCTCTATTTCCTAAGTTGATTCATGTTAAGAACATACACCTCGACTTTATGCTTTATTTAAAATAGTAATTTGGGATAGGCAGAATATTTGTTCTTTCAGAATCTGACATATATCACTCTTCTCATATTATCTTCTAATACTGAATGTTGTTCTAGAGAAGTGTGAAGCCAACCTGATTTTTTTTTCTTCTCGTAGCTTTATTTTTTCTACCTGACTTTATATTACTTCATTTTTAAAAATCGTGAATTTAATTAGGCGATGTTTCAGCGGTGATTTTTTATGTTTGCTCAAACATATGTTCCTTTAATATGCAGATCCCATTCTTAACTTGAGGGAAAGTCTATCTCATTAAATCTTTTAATACGTTTTTCTCTTCCATTTGTTTATTTCTCTACATTAGAAGACAACTCATCTTTTTGTTTGATTAATTTTGACTTCCTTTTTCATTGTTTTTGTCACCTTTATCCTCTGGAATTAACTACAGCTTTATTCTATGTCAGTAATTGGATTCTCCAGATAATACAGCAGTTCTTTTAATTTATACTTTAATCTTTAATTCTGGTTCTTTTTCATTGTGTACTTATTGTTATTGTTCTTACTGGTGTATCTCAGTTTGTTGCCTTATGTCTAGTTTCTCTTTTCATTTTTTTTTCTTATCTCATTTATTTTTAAAACCATCTTTGTAAATTTTTTTTATTACACTGAAATTTTAGTTTGTTGTTCTATACTTCCATAACTATGAGGATTTCTTTCTCCTCTGTTGAGCTGAGTTTTGTTATTTTCTTAGCTAGGAAATGGTCCACTATCACAGGATTATGTTTGACTCAAGAACCAACCTGCCTCGATCAAACCCTGGCTCTGCCGTTTACTTGCTGTTTGACTTTAGCCAAGTGGTGTACTCTCTCAGTCATCCAGCTTGCTCTGTAAAATGGGGAGGATAGTAACTATGTACTTCAACAGTTTCTGGGAAGATGAAATAGGTAGCACAGAAGTAGATAGCTTAGTAGCTGGGAAAAAAGTAAAACCACCATACAGAGTCTCATTCCCCAAATATCTTTTCAGGCAGATAAATGATGTAATAGTTCCCAGTGACCACTAGGAAATAAATGAGGAAAAACAGAGTTTATGAGCATAAATATTAGAGATCACAAATCCTATGAACACAAAGAACAAAACAGAAGATTCTAGAGTAGTAAATCACAGCATGGCGAGATTCTTTCACCTGTTTCTTCCCCTTAGGAAGCAAACTGGCTCTACAATTCCAAATCCTGAGAACTTTCATTAGTAGCCCCAAATCCTTGAGTAAGGAGTTTTCATCCTTTCCTATGACAGAAGAGAAGTGAAAGGGGTTGAAAGGTAAAACAGATGGAACGGGTATGACAGAAAATACAGTATGTAGCTCTCCTACACCTGCTGGCATCCCTCGCAGATAAGGATGGCCTTGTGCTTGAGTACCAAGGGAATGTGACGGGAAGTGATTTGGACTGCTCTAGTGAAGGTGTTTAGAAACCTCCCTGGTTTCTTTGCCATGCTAGATAGAGAGGAGATAGCCTCAAATAAAATACTTTAGAAACTAAAGTCGAAGCTGGGAAAGCCTTTGCCAAGTTCTAAAAAGATTACATAGAGTAGGGGCCACCTCTATAACATTTTTATTCAGCATGGTAAAATGAAGGGGGTGCCTGTGTGGCTCACTCAGTTAAGTGTCTAGCATTTGACTTTGGCTGTCAGATCATGATCACAGGAGTTCCTGTGATTGAGTCCCGAGGGCTGACAGTGACTAGCCCGCTTGGAAATCTTTCTCTCTGTCTGTCTCTCTCTCTCTCTGTCTGCCCCACCCCCTCCCCTGCCCATGTGTGCACTCTCTCTCAAAATAAATAAATAGTAAAAAAGATTTTAAAATAAAAAAAATAAAATGAAAAACCTTAAAAAAACATACTGTACTATATTTGAGAGATTTACAAATTTTACAATTTTCAGACATTGTTCATGTAAAACTACCTTAACTACAATTCATAAGAAATGGAAAAAAAAGGTATCTCAGTTTATCTGAATGCAATGAAATTTCCAGGGCTACATGCTGCTTTGGGAATTGATATGAAGCCTGGGGTTATACTCCAAGTGGCAGACACCATCAACGCCGAGTGACCAACCCTCACAGGTAGCATTCACAGGACCTCAGGAGCAAAGAAGGAAGTCCAGTACTTTATGAAAAACAGCACACTGCTTCAGATGAACTCTATCCCCATCATTTCCTTAGACTACCGCAAAGTTAGAAGAAATACACAACCTCACACAGATGAAAGACCAAAACTCTGAGAAAGTAAAAAGCCTGGGTATTTAAGGAATGGAAAGGATATCAGGTGGCAGAAAATGATGAGTATGCAGGAGAACTGTGTCTAAGTCAGAAATGACATAGGAAAAGTTGGGGTGTGCTAAGCATATACAGTTTCAGATTTTATTTCAGATATTACTGCAGCCTTTATTTTAGATTTTATGCAGAGACTTCTGGGAAACACTGAAGGATTTCAAGGAAGGGACAACAAGATGTTAATTTTATATTAACAAAAAATTATATTTCACAGGGAGACAAACTTAGAGGTAGGAAAGTCAGGAAATCATTACACATGATAAAAAAACATTGCCCGCTCTTAGAAAATGACCTTCAGTTTAATAACTACAGTAACTAGGAAAGACCAGAAGCAGTTTTAAACCTGACACGTCAATAACATTTCACTTCAGTGAACATGCCTCTAATATCCATCCAACTAGTTGTAGCCCCACACAGACTCACTCCAGGAGACACACCTCTAGGAGTGAGATCAACCTCCTGTCACCTCTATAAGCAACACAACTCCATGATTAAGCTCATTAATACTGAGTGGTGATAAAAGAAAGAGAGTCTGGAAAGACCTGAATAATCCATCAAGTAGCTATGATCTTTCAAATGGCACTACCTCTGTCTCTCATACATATATATGACACTCCTTTTGTACCATGGATTGTTTTAGCCAAAAACAATAAATGTCCTCATGTGTAAATGACAATGGTTTAGAATTGTCACAGCAAACAAATCTGTAATGGGGAGGGTGAACCAAGTGTAAAGTTTACCTAGGCAACTATCCAGCTCCTAGAGATTTCGATTCAGAAAGCCTGAGAGTAGTTTCTAAAACCCTGACATTTTCAAAGGGTACCCTAGGTATTAATTTAAAAGTTCCTAGGTAGACACTGAATAATAATATATGTTTGTGTTGGATAGTAACTGTATTGTATCTCCTCCATTTGAATTGTCATTCATCATTCTAGCCAATTTTTTTGCAGCATTGTATACATTAGATTTCTCCCTTCTTCCTGAAACACTCTTTTCCTTTGTCTTGCATAGCATAATCTTTGCCTGTTTTTTCTCTTTCATGCGTTTTCCTTTTATACCTCTTCTGCTCTTCTCTAAGTATTAAAGAATTCTAGGGAATTGGTCTTTCTCTTCTTCTATACTGTTCCCTGGGTGATCTTATCAAGTTTCAGTTTATTTTATTTTATTTTTTTGAGAGAGACAGAGAGAGTGAGTATGTATGTGCATGCATGTGGGAGAGGGGTGGAAATAGAGGGAGAGAGAAGGAATTCCAACAAGGTCCCACACAGTCAGAGTGGAGCTTTGATACCAAAAACCATGCGATCAAAACCTGAGCTGAAATCAGGAATCTGACACTCAACCAACGGAGCCACCCAGGTCCCCCTAGTTTCATAGTTTTATGTATTTATTTTTACTTAATTTATTTTTAAGAAAAAAATTTAAGTTTATTTATTTATTTTGAGAGTGGGAAAGGAGCAGACAGAGAGGAAGACAGAGAATTCCCAAGCAGGCTCCATGTTGTCAGCCCAGAACCTAATGTTGGGCTTGAACCCGTAAACCATGAGATCATGATCTGAGCTAAAGTCAGATGCTTAACCAACTGAGCCACTCAGGCACCCCAGTTTCATGGTTTCAAAAATCATTTCTAAGCAAAGGGTACCTGGGTAGCTCAGTTCGTTAATCGTACTACTCTTGTTTTCAACTCAGGTCCTCACAGTTTCATGAGTTCAAGTCCCATGTCAGGCTCAGAACCGACAGTGTGGAGCCTGCTTGGGATTCTCTGTCTGTCTCTTTCTCTCTTTCTGCCCCTTCTCCACTCACGCTGTCTCTCTTGAAATAAATAAATTAAAAAAGATCATTTGTAGGCCAATGATTTCAAAATATAGGGGCGCTTGGGTGGCTCAGCTGGTTGAGCGTCCGACTTCGGCTCAGATCATGATCTCAGAGTTCATGGGTTCGAGACCCACATCGGGCTCTGTGCTGACAGCTAGCTCAGACCGGGAGCCTGTCTTCAGATTCTGTGTCTCCCTCTCTTTCTGACCCTTCGTTGCTCACTCTGTCTCTATCTCTCAGAAATAAATTTTTAAAAATCTTAAAATTAAAAAAAAATTAATGTTTTATTTATTTCTGAGAGAGAGAAAGAGGCAGCGTGAGCAGGGGAGGGTCAGAAAGAGAGGAAGATACAGAATGTGAGTGAAGCTCCAGGCTCTGAGCTAGCTGTCAGCACAGAGCCAACGTGGGGCTCGAACCCATGAACCATGAGGTCATGACCTGAGCCAAAGTTGAATGCTTAACCGACTGAGATCCCAGGCGCCCCTAAAAATGTTTTTAATTAAAAAAATATAGATCTCTAGCATTTATCTCTATTATATATTCCAGACTCATATAACCAACTGAAGAAAACATCTTAGCATATGAAACCATTTAAATTTTAACTTGGTCAAAGGCAGAACTCTTGAATTTCACCTCTATTACTGGAAACTTGTCATCCCTTTCTCTGCTTTATCCACTAATGTAATTCATTGGCAACTCTTTTTGGCTCTGTAACAAGCATATATCCCACCAACAGAGTAGGAGGGTGCCTGTTTCTCCACATCCTCGCCAGCATCTAGAGTTCTCTGATTTGCTCATTTTAGCCACTCTGACTGGCGTGAGGTGGTATCTCAGTGTCGTTTTGATTTGTATTTCCCTGATGAGGAGGGATGCTGAGCATCGTTTCATGTGTCTGTTGGCCATCTGCATGTCCTCTTTGGAGAAGTGTCTGTTCATATCTTCTGCCCATTTCTTCACTGGGTTGTTTGTTTTTCGGGTGTGGAGTTTGGGGAGTTCCTTATAGATTCTGGATATCAACCCTTTAGCTGATATGTCATTTGCAACTATCTTTTCCCATTCCGTTGGTTGCCTATTAGTTTTCTGGGTTGTTTCCTTGACTGTGCAGAAGCTTTTAATCTTGATGAGGTCCCAATCATTTATTTTTGCTCTTGATTCCCTTGCTTTTGGGGATGTGTCAAGTAAGAGGTTGCCGTGGTGGAGGTCAAGGAGGTTGTTTCCTGCTTTCTCCTCTAGGGTTTTGATGGTTTCCTGTCTCACGTTCAGGTCCTTTATCCATGTTGAGTTTATATTTGTGTATGGTGTGAGAAATTGATCTAGTTTCATTCTTCTGCATGTTGCTGTCCAGTTCTCCCAACACCATCTGTTAAAGAGGCTGTCTTTTTTTCCACTGGATATTCTTTCCTGCTTTGTCAAAGATCAGTTGGCTGTATACTTTTGGGTCTACTTCTGAGTTCTCAATTCTGTTCCATTGGTCTATGTGTCTGTTTTTGTGCCAATACCATACTGTCTTGATGATGACAGCTTTGTAGTAGAGGCTAAAGTCTGGGATGGTGATACCTCCCATTTTGGTTTTATTTTTCAGGATTACTTTGGCTATTCGGGGTCTTTTGTGGTTCCATACAAATCTTAGGATAGTTTGCTCTAACTTTGAGAAGTATGCTGGTGCAATTTTGATTGGGATTGCATTGAATGTGTAGATAGCTTTGGGTAGTAATGACATCTTAACTATATTTATTCTTCCTATCCATGAGCATGGGATGTTTTTCCATTTATTTGTGTCTTCTTCAATTTCCTTCGTAAGTTTTCTGTAGTTTTCATCATACAGATCTTTTGTATCCTTGGTTAGGTTTATTCCTAGATATTTTATGGTTTTATGTGCAATTGTGAATGGGATCAGCTTCTTGATTTCTCTTTCTGTTGCTTCATTGTCTTAACAAATTTAAGAAATTGAAATCATCCAAAGTTATTTCTCTGAACACAGTAGAATGAAACTAAAAATTAATAGTAGAAGGAAAACAAGAAAATTCACAAATACATGGAAATTAAACAGTTCAAATTTCAATAACAAATAGGTCTAATATGAAATTATAAGGGACATTAGAAAATAGAGGTAGACAAAAGTAAATGAAAATATATCTCAAAGTCTGAAATGCAGCTAATGCAATAGTAGGAGGGACGTTAACACTGATAAACACATATATTAAAAAAAGAAGAAAGTTCTCCATCAACAATCTAAGAAAACACCTCAAGGAACTATAAAAAGAACAAATGAAGCCAAAAGGTACAAGAAGGAAGGAAATAATAAAAATCAGAGCAGAGACAAATGAAATAAAGAATAGAAAAATAATAGAAAATATTATAGAAGTGTTGGCTTTTTAAAAAGACCAACAAAATTGATAAATCCTTACTAGGTAGACTTAGAAAAAATAAGAAAGACTAAGTAACTAAAATTCAAAATGAAAGAGGGGTATGACAGATGAAGCTAGAGAAATGAAGAGGATGATAAGAGACTACAATGACAATTACACTCCAATGAATTAGATGATTGAGAAAAAATAGATTTTAAGAAATATAAATCCCATCAAGATTGAATCATAAAGAATTTTTAAAACCTAAATAGACATAAAACCAAAAAGTAGATTAAACAATCAAACCCTCCCCACCCTCATAAAAAAGTCCAAAAGCAGATGGGTTCACTGGAAATTACCCAAAATGTAAAATTTAAAAATTTACCCAACACGTTATTAAATAGAATTAACAACAATTTACCTTAAACACATTTAATTTAAAATGTAATAGGAGGAAAAACTTCCAAACTCATTTCATGTTTGAAACGAATGAATCGCCCTAATTAAAAAATCAAAGACACAACAAAAGATAATTGCAGTCAATATCCCTTTTGAATACTGATGTACAAACTTCAACAAAATATGTACAAAACAAATTCTTAAGCACATTAAAAAGATTATACACCATGAACAGTGGGATTTATACCAAGAACGTAAGGGTGGTTCCCAATACCAAAATGAGTATAATATACCACATTAACAGAATGAAGGACAAGAAACACATAATCATCCCAACTGATGGAGAAAAAAAATTGACAAAATTTAACATCTTTTAATAATAAAAACACTCAACAAAGTAGGAATAGAAGGAAACTACCTCAACATAATAATATACGTTAACAAAAGGCCACAGTTAACATGAAAACTTTCCACCTAAAACCAGGAGCAAAGCAAGGATGCCCACTCTTGCCACTCTTACTATCCAATAGAGTACTAGACGTCCTAACCAGAGCAAATAAATTACAGACAGACAGACAGACAGATGGTAGATAGATAGGCAGAGAGATGGGTGGATAGATGAAGGGTGAACAGACAGATAGATATGATAGATTAATGGAATAAAAGGCATTTAAACTGGGAACTAAGGAGTAAAATTATCTCTGTTCACAGGGGACATGATCTGATATGTCATTAAGGATCCCCTACCAAATTGTTAAAGTTAATAAAAGATTTAGCAAATGGGGTAATTCAAAATCAATATACAAAAACCCAGTTTCTATGCACTAACACTGAGCAATCTAAAAAAGATAATTCCATTTACTATAGCATGAAAAGTAATAGATTGGAAGAAACTTAGGAGGTGAAAGGCTTATATGCTGAAAACTATGAAATATTGCTAAAAGAAACCAAAAGATACAAATATATGGAAAGATATATCATTTTCATGGAGAGGGTGACTTAATAGTGTTAAAATGTTCTTACTACCTGAGGCAATCCACAGATTTGATCTGATTCTTTTCAAAATCTCAATGTCATTTTTTTGCAAAAATAGAAAAAAGTCCTAAAATTAATATAGAATCTCAAGGGGCCAACAGGAGTGAAAACAATATTTAAAAAAAAGAGAGTAAAATTGTAGATATCACACTTCCTGATATCAAAACATACTACAAGCAATATTAACCAAGACAGTGTGGTACTGGCACAGATATGTAGACTAAAGAAACAAAACAGCCGAGAAATAAACTCTTGTGTATATTGGTAGCTGATCATTGACAAGACTATATAATGGGGAAATGACTTTTCAACAAATGATGTTAGAAAAACTGAATATCCACATGCAAAAGAATGAATTTGGACCTTAACCTTACATCATAGACAAAAAATAATTCAAAATGGATTAAAACCTAAACATAATACCTACAACTATCATACTTCTGTAAGAAAATATAGAGGAAGATGTCAGGACTTTGGATTTGGCAATTATTTTCTGGATAGCACCAAAAGTTCAGGCACTGGAGGTCAAATTAGACAAATAGGACTACATGAAACTTGAAAACTTCTGTGTAGCAAACACTCTCTGGTTCCTCACATATAAACAATCTAAACTAGTCAGATCTTAAAAAATAGAAAGTAGAAAGGTGGTTGCCAAGGCCTGTGGGAAAAGAGGGAATAGTTTGTGTTTAATGGGTATAGAGTTTCAGTTTTGAAAGATGAAAAAGTTCTTTTAAAGAAATGGGGTGCTTGGATGACTCAGTGTTAAGCATCCAAGTCTTGAATTCAACTCAGATCATAATCTTATGGTTCCTGAGACTGAGCCCCATGTAGGGATCTGTGCTGACAATGAGGAACCTGCTTGGGGATTCCCTCTTTCCTCTCTCTCTGCCCTTCCCTCATGCACTTGCTGGAGAGCTCTCGCCCTCTCTCTCTCTCTGAAAATAATTAAATAAACAAACAAACAAAAAAAACCCATGGAATTAAAGAACTTTTATTGAATTATCAGGTCAGGACTTAATATTACAGATGAAATTTCTGTAGTTTTTATATACAAAGGACCTGCGATTTGGATATGAGATGTAGAAAAACATTTAAATTTTTTTTTTAATTTTAATTTTTTTTTGAGAAACACAAAGCCAAAACATCTAAAAATGTTCTGAGTCAGCCTCTATGTAGCACACTCTTTTCAGGAACTTTTTCATGCTAGCATTGTGTGTTACACGTAAGTAATGAATCACTAACGCCCCAGAGATCTGTATTGCAATGCAAATATATTTAACACTACTGAATTATGTACTTAAGGAAGTGATTAAGATAGTAAATTTGATGTTGTGTGTTTTTCACCATAAAAAAAATTGAGATGGCATTCATTTAGCATAGAGTTAACCATCGTAAAGTGCACAATTTAGTGGCATTAGTTGACAATGTTGTAAAATCACCATCTCTCTAGTTCCAAAACATGCCATCACCCCAAAGGAAAACCCTATCACCATAATGCAGTCACTCCCCAATCCCTGGAAACTACCAATCTATATTTTTGTCTCTGTGGATTTGCCTATTCTGTATATTTCATATAAATGGAATCATACAATATATGACTTTGTATCTGGCTTCTTTCACTTAGCATTTTAGCATGGTTCATCTATGCTACAGTATTTATGGGTACCCCATTCCTTTCTGTGGCTGATTCTACTACATGTAAAATCCACATTTTATTTATCCAACATCCCCTCATTGGCATTTAGGTTGTTTCCAAGTTATCCCTGTTGTGAATAATGTTGGTATGAACATCCCTGTTTTCACTACTTTGAGTTATATATGTAATAATATAATTGGTAAGTCATACAGTAATTTTAATTTAACTTTTGTGTTCTAGCAACAAAGAACTCCCCAGCTTTTGTTCATTCAAAAAGTATTGTTTTTTCCTTCATTTTAAAGTATACTTTTGCTTTGTATAGAATTTTGGTTGCCTGTTTTTTCCCTAAGCTTGTTAAATAGGTCATCTCACTGTCTTCTGAATTTCGTGGTTTCTGATTAGAAATTAGCTACTCATATTATTAAGGAACCCTTGAACATGACAAGTTGCTACTCTCATGCTCTTTTCAAGATTCTCTCATTGTCTTTGTTTTCAACAGTTTGATTATAGTATGTTGAGGCTCTTTATTTTTATTTTTATTTTTAGGTGTTGGGATGTGTAGGGTCAAATCTTTCATCTATTTGGGATATTTTCCATCATTATATGTTCAAATATTACTTCTGTCCTTTACTCTCTCTCTTCTTTTGAGACTCCAGTGATCTTTTTCATATTTTTCCAGAGCTCTTATAGGTTTTGTTCTCTTTTCCTCAGTGTTATTTTTTTCTTCCTGCTCCTCAGACTTGATAACTCCAGTGTCCTTATTTTCAAGTTCGCGAATTCTTTCTTCTACATTCTCAAATCTGTTAGTGAATTCCTCTAGTGAAATTTTTATTTCAGTTAGTATACTTCTCAGCTGCAGAATTTCTATTTGAATCTGGTGTTATCTTTTTACTGATATTTATTTTCCTAATACATTGTGTTGTTAGCTTTATTTCTTTGTCCATGGTTTTTGTTGGCCTTTTAAGTATATTTCAGACAGCTAATTTAAAGGTTTTGTCTACTAAGTACAGTGTCAGTGCTTCTTCTGAACCTGTTTCTGACAACTTATTATTTTCATGTGAATGGGTCATACTTTCCTATTTTTTAATCTTGTGATTTTTTTGTTAGAAATTGGACAATTTTGAACATTTTAATGTAGTAACTCTGGAAATTAAATTCTTTAGGAAATCAACTTCTTTCCCAGAATTTGCTAAGTTTGATTATCTAGGGATGCAGTTGTCTGGTGAATTTTAGTAACTATTTTTTAAAGACTCTGTTCTTTCTTCTTTGTGGTCACTGAAGTCTGGATTCCATTATCTTAGGAGTCAATAGACAACCGGACAATGATTTCTTTAAATATCTGCAAAAGACGGACACCCGGGTGGCTCAGTCGGTCAAGCATCTGAATGCAGCTCAGGTCATGATCTCCTGGTTTGTGAGTTCAAGCCCAGTGTTGGGCTTTGTGCTGATGGCTCAGAGCTTGAAGCTTGCTTCAATTCTGTGTCTCCCTCTCTCTGCCCCCCTCTCAATAATAAACATTAAAAAAATACCTGCAAAAAAACCCCAAACAAACAAACCTACCCTCCTAGATTTTTAAAGATTGGTTCTGTGCTGAGGCATCTCTTCCATGCTAATAGGGGCTACCTAGAACTCTGTCTTTACTTTCATCTCTTGCTTTTAAGCAACCCACAGATTCTTCAAACATGCATGCCTAGGGTCCTCTCAGCTGCATTTCAAGACTCCTTCAAGTCCTCAGCATGTACATTGCACTCCACATTGCCCAGTGAAAACTGATCCTTCTGAGCCTTTCTTTTTTCAAGAAACTTCCTCTTGAGCTGCTTCTCTCCAGGTATGGGAACTGTCTACTGTTTGCCCCCTTTGCTGTCTCTTGCCTCAGGTAGGCACTGTATATGTCTGTAAATCTTTTGATAGAAGCTGTCACTACCCAGAAAGCCAATCTAACCTGACTGGGGGTGGAGGACAGAGATATAAATGTCAGTCTCTGTCTTGCTCCCAAGAAAACCACCAGTCCGATACATTGATATTTGTGTTCTCCCAAAATCCATCTGTTGAAACTTAATATGTTACTGAGAGGTGGGGTCTTTGGCAGATAATTAGATAATGAAGACACAGCCTTTTTAAAAATGGGATTAGTGCCCCTGTAAATGAAACCCCAGAAAGATCCCTTTCCTTCCCACCATGCGAGGATGCAACAAGAAGACAACAGTCTATAACCTAGCTGAGAGTACTCACCAAAACTTGACCCTGCTGGCACCTTGATCTCAAACTTCCAGTGTCTGAAACTGTGAGAAATAAATTCATGCAATTCTAAGTTACCCTATCTATGGTATTCTGTTATAGCAGCTCAAACTGATTAAGACAGATAGCTCAAAACACACAACCATAGTATTTTAAAAATAAGATCCCTCTTAGCATCCAGCACTAACAAGTGGCTGCAATTCCTGCTACACTGGGGAATGGGGTATGGGAATTAGATGAGTGAAATGTTCCATTGCCCTTACTCAATCTCAGCTGTAATTTTCTTCATTAAGCAGTCTCCTGGTGATTATAAAATTTGAATTAGACTGGGTTCCAGAGTTGCACAAAAGTTTACTCTGTCCGTATTACCAGCTGATGGCGGTCCAGTGCAGGGACCTGCTACTTAACCACCTTACTCTGTCATTTCCTGAGGCATCACTCCCTGTGTGATTATCTCTTGGTCTAAGGACTGTACCTTATCTCTTTTTCTCTGATGCACAAGACTGAGCATCTGGAAAAGAGAAATTGTACTTGGCTTAGCTTAATTCATCATCACTGCTGGTTAAAGCAACTTGAGATAATGGCCAATTCATAGATCAGCGGTAGCATTTCCATATACCAAGATAAATTAAGTATCACCTAGGAGTATTATTTATACATCTGCCCAGAGTGACTTCTTTGCATTGCTCTCTTTGGTCTCATTTGTCAGGTGTGGAGTGGCCTGGAAATATGTCTTTGATAACTGATAAAGTTGTATCTTTATTATTATGATTTAATTTCCATTTCATAGAAATCTTTAAACGTATTATGTATTGCATGTTTTTTTGAGAGCCACAAAGCAGATTAGGAAGAACTTATCTGATTCTACATGCGGTATTTACTAAGGTTTAGCGTGTCTAGATCTATCTCATCCTTCTAAAATCATTTTTCTTTTTCTAAGTATTTTTAATTTTTCTAATGTATTGCATATTTTTTTCTAAAGCAGAGTTAAATAATCATATTAAAATAAAAATAAAGTATGAGAAGGAATAGACATAGTGGTAAGGGATCATTTAAAGGTAAATTAAAGCAGAAAGTACTCAGTTTAATCCCTTTGTCAGAGTTCTAGATATGATGAGCTTTGAACACACCTAGATGAGATCACATATATACTTCCTTGTGAATGTGGGCATAAACAAATGAACAAACAAATAAATAAAGTTTCCAGGAAAGAGAGCTGCTGTTTACATCCACCTTGAAAATCATGAGACAATGTACATCCTGGGTGAGGGACTACTGGCAACTTTTACCTCTCCCTTGGAAATGACTGACTTTAATGCAAGTGAGAAGAGTTAATCAGCTAATGCCCCAAATAATAAAATAACCCAACTTAATTTTATATTTTATTGTTATAGATGGCATATATATAAAATAATTGACATAACATATATGTATACTTTAACAAAGAATAATAAATGCCTGCTCTATTGCTTGAAAAAATATAGGAAAGTTTGAATCTTTTAAAGCAGGGATATTAAAATTGTTTAAATGTTTATTTATTTTTGAGAGAGAGAGACAGATAGAACACGAGTGGGGATAGGGCAGAACAGAGAGAGAGAAAGAGAGAGAGAGAGAGAGAGAGAGAGAATCCAAAGCAGGTGCCAGGCTCTGAGCTGTCAGCAAAGAGCCCAATGCAGGGCTTGAGCTCACAAACTTTGAGATCATGACCTGAGCCAAAGTTGGATGCTTAGCTGACTGAGCCACCCAGGAACCCCTAAAGCATGGATATCTAATGAAAGATGTCTATGAAGAGATTTCTAATGCCTTTAAACTTGGATGGAGAAAAAATTACATCTTTATTTTTACTAATCTCTAGTCAAAACTTAGCATTTTCTCCAATTATCAATGTAGACAGAAGTAAAAATAAAGAAAATTACTATTAGCAGTACGTATAATTAAGTCACCAATAGAAATAAAGAATATTTAAATTGTCAATTACAGTTGTTCCAAATATGTAAAAACATCAGTTATATTCATGATTTCTTCAAAATACAATGGTTCTTAGACTCTGTGCCAGAAATCATGTGATTATATCATCTTATGTTCAGATATTCCATGATATCACTGGCCTAATGTCAGGTGAATTAGAGCCTATGAGCCATTTATCGATCAGAAGGTAAAGTTGCATATTGTCATATTAGTGACCCAAATTGCTAGGGTTAGTTCAGTGTACTCTAATTGTGCATTGATCAATGTTTGGAAAGAGGTTAAGTGTTTCTTTATTTTCTTTTAACATTTTTAAGTTTTATAAAATGGAACAATGAAAATGAGAATTCTAAACTTTCCAATGGGACACTTCCAAGATTAAGTAGGGTGGCCACTCCTTAAAACCATTTCTTGAAACATTGAATACAGTTACTTATTATATTGCTAAACAACAACAAAAAGCTCAACGGTATTACAGAGACTATAATAATGCCACAAAACATTTTCAAACTAGCTGGCAAACTGGAAAAGAGGAAAAGACAGGAGAGGGATTCCCTTTCCAAACCTTCTAAGTTTCAACTGTTATACTTCCAAATATGTCATTTCTATCTATTATGGATTATCTATCAATCTCCCATCTATTTATCTATCTATCTATCTATCTATCTATCTATCTATCTATCTATCATTCCATATTTATAAATTCTAAATATATTCTCTATTTAGTGGGTGCATCTTTTAACTTTTGGATATTGCTCATGACAATTACGGCAGCCTCACCCCTTCAATATGAAACTGGGTAAATCTTCCATGGGAGCCCTCTCTCTCTCTCGCCATATATAATTCCATATATAATTTTTATATGGAATATGTATATACAAGTATTATCCTTTAGGTGTATGCTGATGGCACGGAAGAAAAACTCACTCCTTGGTGTGTTCATTTTAATGACTACTAAGGAAGGGGCACCTGGGTGACTCTTTGATTTTGACGTGGGTCATGATCTCACGGTTTGTGGGAACAAGGACTCTGCATTGGCAGTGCAGAGCCTGTTTGGGATTATCTCTCTCCTTCTCTCTCAAAATAAATAAGTAAACATTAAAAAAAACCAAAAAATAATAAAAACTACTAAGACAGTCAACATTTTGAAAATGACTAAAAGATGTTTTTTGCTTTTCATTTCCCCCCCTAAACATACCTTTCAGTGGAAAGAAAAGCTCCATTCTCCTGCCAAAAATACAGCTCCTGACATGCTTCAAAAGTCTTCTGTTTTTTTTTTCTACTTTTGCAGAAAAGCAAGGTTCTCATAGTGTTGCCATGTGTCGCTTTTTATAGAGACATGCATTGGCACTAAAGATTCTTGCAACAATTGAAAGTTTTTGTCAACAACCATAAAAGTCATCAGCTTTCTCATTTCAAAGCTATTTTGCAAGAAGTGGGGACAGAATACAAAAGAGCTTCACTACACATGGAAGTTTGCTGGATTTTAAGAAAAACAAGGATTATTTGAATTAAAGTTCAAGCCCAAATCTTAGAGTACAGTCAAGACCTCTTTTCCTTTTCTTTCTTTCCTTCCTCCCACCCTTCCTTTAGAAGGACAAAGCCCACTCTTAAAATTCCTTTTTTAAATGTTGTCTTTTTACTTTTGAGAGAGAGAGAGAGAGAGAGAGAGAAACATAAAAGGGATCCTAAGCCAGCTCTGCCCTTGTAGCAGAGAGTCACATGTAGGATTTAGAGCTGCAAACCATGAAATCATGACCTGAGTTGACTGGACACTCCACCCACTGAGCCACCCAGGTGCCTCTTGAAACTCTTTTAAAGAATGGTTATTATCCATAGGCTAGCTTACCTGACAGATATTTTTAACAATGTGAGTGAGGTATAAATTTCAATACAAGGCCCTAAAATCACCATTGTTGATGTAAGTAAGTAAGTAAATGTGTGTGTGCACGCGCGCGCGCGCACGCGCACGCAGGAGTGCCCGTGCACTGTCTTGTATAAATTGTCAATACTGAGGAAGATAGTTGCTCCTAAAATCCTTGTAAACATTCAAATGCTGAAGGAAAAGCTTTACCAGTATGCAGTTGACATACAAAACTATCTATCATTTTATTTCTTTAAAATTTTTTAATGTTTTTTATTTATTTCTGAGAGAGAGAGACAACATGAGAAGGGGAGGGTCAGAGAGAGAGGGAGACACAGAATCCGAAGCAGGTTCCAGGCTCTGAGCTAGCTGTCAGCACAGAACCCAGCGGGGCTCGAACCCATGAACCATGAGATCATGACCTGAGCCGAAGTCAGATGCTTAACCAACTGAGCCACCCAGGCACCCTTCATTTTATTTCTTTAAAGAGAGAAGTCTATACATAGTTGTATGCATGTAATTTTTAAAATTGTTTTAAAGTTTATTTTATTTTGAGAAAAATTCAACATTTATATTATTTTGACAGTGAGAGAGAGACAGTGAGGGAGGGGCAGAAAGTGAGGGAGACAGAGATTCTGAAGCAGGCCCCAGGCTCTGAGCTCAGCCTGGCTCAAAGTCCTATGTGGGGTTCGAACCAACGGACCACGATATCAGGACATGAGTCAAAGTCGGACACCTAACTGACTGAGCCACCCAGACTCCCCAAGTTTATTTTACATTGCTGGGCGGGGGGAGACAGGCAGAGAGAATCCCAAGCAAGTTCCAAACTTTCAGATGTGGGCTTCAACTCACAAATCACAAGATCATGACCTGAGCCAAAACCAAGAGTCAGATGCGCAACTAACGGAGCCACCTAGGTGCCTCACATAAAAAATTTTTATGAAGTTATTTCTATCTTTAAGGCATTAAAACTGAAGAATAATTCCACAGTTCTTATCTCACTGATATAAACTATCAAAGATAGACTTAGACAAAGGATTCATGGATTTTAGAATAAAAGCTTAGTACTAATTTAATCTTAACACAGTACTAAAATTAACATTTATTAAGGTGAATGTTCACACCCATCAGCTTAAAGACTGCTAGTGACCCTTGACATCCATGCCCTGTGGAGCACACTATGGAAGATGAATCACTCACAAAAATATCTTTGTGAATCTGGACTTCTATTGTTTTATAGGGAAATCCACAAGTGCTTTCTTCTAGAACTAGTATAGCACAAGTTTTAAAATTTAGATTAATGAGTCATTTGAAGATTTTTCTTGTATATGCTGTGAGTTAATTATTAGACAAGTTTCTGATTGCTACTGCATATATATGTATATAGGAATGCATTTGACTTTTACATCCTATGCCTAGAAAATGTGGCAAATTCTAGAGACTGTAAAATTCTCTCTGTAGAGCCCATTTTTTCCATCCATCAAGAAAGAAATATTACAGGAGAAACTGGCAGTCTTTGCATCCCCTTTGATCTTTATGCACTGTTTCTACCCTCAAATTCAATAAACAGTGACACCTAGCCTTATTTTGTGTTTAAAAGAAATGCTTCAGTATTTAAACATTTAATTTGATATTAGTTTTAAACATAAATCCCCTATGGGGGTAAGGACATTTCAATTTCTATTTCTAACTGTACATGAATTTTATCATAGATTAATATAGATTTAATTAAATGGTATTCCTGCAGCTACTTTAATGAGTATGAGATTTCTTATTAAATCTAGTAATATGATAGATTAGTAGAATTTTCTAATATTGAAACAAATATTTATCTCTGGAACAAACCCAACTTGTTTAAAATAGATTACCTGTTATATCCCTTGTTCAATTCTTTTCATTAATTTTTTTCCTGAATAGTTACATCTCTGCCACTAAGGAGACTATCCATAACTTCTCTTTCTCATACTGAACTTGCAGGAGTTTGAACATAATGTTATAATTGGCTAAAAATAAATAAATGCACTAGGCATGCTAAAATGTAGTTCTTTCAAAGACTAAAATTGACCAACTTTTGGTGACAGTATGCAAGAAGAAAGGAAGCAAACACACACAGACAGAATCAGGAATGAAAATAAACACATCATTACAGATGATTTTGATAAGGCAATCATATATACAAAACTGTATCAATGTACTTGAAAATATAGAAAATGTGATTATTGTTTGAAAAATAAGTCTTACAAACGGATATGAGAAGACAAAGAAAATCTGAATGGCATGATATAGTTAAAAAATTGATCAGTAGTCAAAAATATTTCCATAAAGTAAACATCAGTTGCAATGGCTTCATCAACAAGTTCTACTGAACATTTTAGAAACACACAATTTCACCTAGACCTAAAGTCCCTTCAGGCAGTAGAAAAGAGAACTACTCTTCAACTCACTTTATAAGGCTCACAGAAATTTAGAGGCTGAAGGATAGTAAGAAACCTGTGAAAATCACTAGTTACATTTTGATCTCACACATAAACATATATGCAAAATGTTAGCAAAAGTATTTAACAATATATGAAATACATTATGAATAGGTTAGATTTTCCCAGGAATGTAAAATTGTTTCAACAGTTATAAAGTTAATCAATGCCAGTCGCCATATTAGCACAATTTAATAAGGTGTGTTACATGATCACCTCATAGATGCAAAATCATCATCATGATACAAACTCTTACAAAACTAGGAACAGAGGAATATTCACTTAATATGATTAAAATGTATCTATGCATATACATGTATATGTATATGTATATTTATGCATTTAAATATAACAAAATTATAAACATATGTGTGAATAAATATATATGCCTACTTATTTGATAAATATTAATTTATATTTAAAAGGCTTTCTTATTGAAAAGAAGGCAAGAATGTTCCATCTCACCATCTTTATTCAGTTTACTGACAATGCTTTCCTGTGGAAAAAGGCAAGAACAAGTGGAATGTTTCAAGGGTGTATAGAGAAAAACAAAATTGTCATTAAAAACATAGATTATATGACTGTGTATGTAAATATTCCAAAATAAATTACAAATATATAATCAACATTAAGATAACGATTTAATAGGACAGCTGGAGGGATAAGTCAATAGTTCTACACACAGTGTTCTATAAGCTTAGACAAATAGGTCTGTATAATTATCACCTCTAAAAGCTCCTTTGTGCTCCTTTGAAGTCACCTCATGAAGCCTCCCATGCCCAGGCAATCATAAATCAGATTTTTTTCACTAAAGACTGTTTGCCTTTTCTAGAATTTCACATAAATAAAACCCCACAGCATGTACTCTTTCTTCAGCTCCCTTTCACTCAGTATAGTGTTTCTGAGATCTATTCATGTTGTTTAGCTTGTCATTGGTTCACCTATTTTTATTGTATGATAGTATTCCTTTGTGTAAATATACCAAGATTTGTTTATATAGTCTCCTATGAATGGACATCCGGACTTTTTCCCAGTAACATGCTATTATGAATAACCCTACTGTAAACATTTGTATTATGGCATATACTTTTATTTCTCTTAGGTAAATTCTTAGGAATGAAACTTTGGGGTGTTACAATAAGTGTACACTTGACTTTGTAAGTAACTGACAAATAGTTTTTCAAAGTGATATATGATTTTATGTTCCCACCAACAATATTTTGGATGTTCTGGTTACTCCACATACTTGCCAACTCCATCAGTCAGAGTTCTCCTGAGAAACAGAATCAATAGGATATGCACACGCATCTGGAAAGAGACTGATCTCTCTTATGAGGATTGGCTCACATGAAGCTCATATGGAGACTAAGATTCCTATAAATCTGTAAGCTGTCACCCCAAGAAAGTTGGTGATGTAGCTTCAGTCTAAGCCTGAAGGCCTTAGATCAGAGGGTGACAACAGTGCAAGTCCCAGCGTAAGTCTAAAGACCCAAAAATGGGGAATCAATAGTGTAGGCCCTTGTCCAAAGCCAAAAGCCTGAGAACCACAGTGCCAATGTCCAAGGGCAGGAGACAATGGGGGTCCCAGCTCAAGTAGATCTCCAAAAGAGCAAATTTGCCCTTTCTTGGTCTTTTTTGAACTAATCAGGCTCTAAATGGATTGAATGATGAACACCTACAGTGATGAGGGTGGTCTTCAAATGCCAGTGCTACCAATTCAAATGCCAATCTCTTTCAGAAACAGCCTGACAGACACATCCATAAATATTTTACCAGTTATCTGGGGATCCCTTGGTCCACCACGTTGACACATAAAATCAACCATCACATCAACACTTGGCTTGTTTTTGGTGTTTCCAATCTAATGAATTTGTACTAGTAACTCATGGTTTTAGTCTAAATGTTAATGTAATGACTAATGATGTTGAGCATATTTTCATGTTTGGTAGCCTTGTTCTGTTATGAACTGGTCACTATGTTGCCTAAATTGTACTGAATTGTCTTCTTATTGTTGACTTGTAAGAACTTTTTATAAATTATAGATTTAACTCTATATATTATAGATTTAAGTCTTTTTTTTTTTTTTTACAGCATTATAATTGCCTCAGGAGGTACATATTCAATGCTTTTAGTGTCCTGGATATTTTTTTTATTTTTATAGCGGGAGATGTTTATAGTTTTTTACTTTAATATTATTCTTTAAACTATACATAATGTTTTACACACTCCTCTGTATATGTTATATGGATTCTTACCCTGGCAAATCTAATTGAGAATGGGAAGGATGTTAGATAGAGCTTCTAATGATCACATTAAGCCAGAAATCCAAAAATTTCCATCTTGTGCCTCTGCTATTACTTTAGTCCTTAAAATATCCTTCTGGATTCTCAAAATTCACTGGGGAAAAGAGATGATTATTGCCAGCCAGTTTCTTATAGGGCAAACTCAGTAGTGGCACATATCATTTCTGCTAACAGGTAATTTGCTAGACTTCAGTTTTATATGGCCCCACTTAAATGCCTAGAACGCTAGGAAGTAGGTTAGCTGTAATCCTAAGGAAAACAAAGAGACTGCTTTTACCTCCTTGTGTTTTTATTTTTTTCCAGTCTCATCCCAGTTTTCATTTGGTCCAAAGATAGGCACATAGTCCAGGTTTGGGCTATTAGTTTATTTCTTTTTTCTCACTACGATGATTCAAGATGACTACTAAACCCAAATTAGTTCAAACAACCTCAGTGCATTATGGCTAAAGGTTGAGAGCCACCAGGACAGTTACTAGGGTGAGTGTCTCTTACATTTTAGAACTAAAGCTCTTCAGTCAACCCAGTGAGTTGACTCACTATAGAATAGAGAATAGAATAGAGAACCACTATTCTTCATTAAAAGCATGGTCTCTCTAGTATGTATTTTTTAAAGTTCCTACTATTTTGGTTTCTATTCAAACAATTTAAATAATAGGTGGTCCTGCTCCTGCAAGACACTGGATGGGAATAATTATTCTCAACCTCAGAGAACAAGTTGTGAAAAATATATAAACATGTTTATAAATATTTTAGCCACTGAAAAAAAGGTACTATAAATATCTTTAGTTGAAATCCCAAGATTCTCTGAGACCACAAAGACTATAGCAATTCTGCTAAAATTAATTAAAAATGAAAGCATAGGTGGTGTGTTTATAATACAACATGCAGTGTAGTTGGTTCAGGAGTTTATGATGATTACATTTTATATGTAATTGGTAAGAAAACTTTTATATTTTTATTCTATTTAGTTAACATACATGTACTATAATTTATACAATGCTGTTCCCCTTTTCCACATGAGAAAAAGGTTGCATGGAAAATGTTTGTATATAATGAAGTTTTGGAATGAGATTTAAATGTCTGTACAACTATAAACTCCATGCAATTTAAATTTTTTTAACATTTACTCACTGTTGAGAATCAGAGTGTAAGTGGGGGAGGGGAAGAGAGAAAGGAGGACATAGAATCTGAAGCAGGCTTTCAGCTCTGAGATGTCAGCAGAGCCCAACGTGGGGCTCAAACTCACAGATCATGGGATCATGACCTGAGCTGAAGTCAGATGCTTAACTGACTGAGCCACCCAGGTAACCCTAAACTCCATGTAATTTAGAAAGCAATTCTTTATTAGTGGTAATCAATCAATTGGTAAATCAGTGAGAATCTCCTTAAATCTACCACATGCCTTGAATTCTTAAACACAAAGAAGAGAGTTATTACCACTATGCTCTAGAAACTTCTAGTTTAGGATTTGTCCAAGAAATCTTATTACACTCATAAGCAATTAATAACAATACTAATGAAATTTGGTAAGAGTTCTAAATTGTTCTGTTACAATAGTTGATACACTAAAAAGTGCTGAATTTCAGGTATTCTCCACTCATCCAGCTTACAGCCATTCAGTGTAAATTCTATAGATTTGAACATAAACAGTGTTTTTTGAACTTTATTTATTTTGAGAGAAAGAGAGAGAGAGGGAGATAGAGAATGCATACATGCATGAGTGAGAGATAGGCAGAGACAGGAAGAGAGAGAGAGAATCCTAAGAAGTCTCCATGCTCTGCAGTGAGAACCACTTGGAACTTGATCTCACAACAGGCCATGAGATCATGACCTGACCAGAAATTAAGTTAAATGCTTAACCGACTGAGTCACTCAGATGCCCCTAAATGGTGTTTATTAAATAAGGTGGATTTTAGTGTACAGAAAAGAGGGTTAAAGGTCTAGATTCCCTAATGTTTGGAGATAATTAAGTATATAGGTACTTTCTCTGCTCTGGTATAGAACCACTACAAAATCATAAGGACTTTGGTTTGGGGAGCTTGAATACACAGCATTCTGGTATAAATATTGGCACTCTCACAGTGAATACCAATGCAAAGCCTTTATGACTGACCTGACAGCAATATCTCAGGTGTGAAAATGGTATCTGTGGCTAAAAAAAACCCTGATTAATAAGTGCACATGAGGCATTGTTTGAAAACTCTAGGTAATACCTATGGTGTTTGGATATTTAGAAGAAGACTGTTACATTCTGGGAAACCAGCTTATAAAATAGACCAGAGTAGACTGATAGACAACAAATTTTTCTTTTCTTTTTTTTTTTTTTTTTTTTTTGTTTTTGAGCACTTCAGATAATGATACCATGGCTTCTTGAAAGTTACCTTAAATCTATACAATACATGACATTATGATAACTTGTTAAGCTTGTGAAAATAGGTAGGTAAACGGGTAGTTGCCCTGTAATACACCACATATTAGAATAAAATGTAAATTAGATTAATGACACAAAATTGAAAAGCAGAATTTGAAGCATCTTTTATAGGAATATTTGATATTTGGGAGAGGGAATGATTTCTTGAACAGCGCTCAAAAAGAGTAAAATATAAAATTAAATATTGAGGATACTGTCTTTATTGCGATTGACATCTTCACACAAATAAAGTAAAAAGAGAAGATAAAACTGAAGATATTTTCAATATATATAATGGAGAGAGGATTAGCATTCAAGATATCTGAAGAAAACTACAAATCAAAAGAAAAATACTAAAAACATAATTAGAAGAATGAGACAAGTGATTAGGAAATACTTACTGCCAATTAGATGGACCTCTTATTTTGATGTGACCGGGGTTAGCAGCAAAACATGGACAGTACATGGAAGATGTTTTCCACTGAAGTTCAGGTGGCTCACCTGACTTTTTCGGTATATGGAAATACTTAGCACTACCTAAAGCGAAATAGTCTGAGTATTTACAGTAAAACTTTAAAAGTCTCTGAATGCAAAATGTTGTCAAAGATGAAAATAATACAAATATTCACAAACTGTTGATAAGAATAAATACTGGTGAATCTAATATGAATAAAAATTTGGCAATATATTAGAAATTCCACCTTTAAGGATATTCCAAACAGTTATATATGCAAAGGTACATAATTCAGGAATGCTTATAATAGCACAGGTCAAGACATTGGAGGGGTGCCTGGGTGGCTCCGTCAGTTCAGTATCCGACTCCTGATTTTGGCTGAGGTCATGACTCAGGCTCTGTGAGCTGGAGCTCCTCATGGGGCTCTCGCTGACAGTGTGGAGACTTCTTGGGATTCTCTCTCTCCATCTCTCCCTCTCTTCTTCTCTCCCTCTCTCTCTCTCTTTCTCTCTCTCCGCCCCTTCCCTGCTCTATCAAAAAAAAACAAACTTTATGAATTATAAACAACATAAATGACCTTCAAAAATAAAGTGGATGGGTACCTGGGTGGCTCAGTTGGTTGAGCATTCAACTCTTGGTCTCTGCTCAGGTCCTAATCACGGTTCATGAGTGTGAGCTCTGCAGAGGGCTCTGTGCTGACAGTGTAGAGGCTGCTTGGGATCTGCTCACTTCCTCTCCTTCTGCCCCTACCCTGCTCCCTTGCTCTCTCTCTCTCTCTCTCTCAAAATAAATAAATAAACTTAAAAACTTTTAAATAATAAAAAAATAAAATGGATACATAATTTGTGAAATACTCAGTGATATAAAGTACTTCAAGTGAATGAACTAGATGACATGCGGGACAGAAGTTTCAACACACAATGTAAATAACAGAATCAGAAAAATACATATATTATGCCTTATTGATAAAAGTCAAATATTATAAAATGTGTATGAGTCTGTACATTTAATAGAAAGTATGCAGATAGTATAAAACCCAAATTTCTTGTAGTGATTTCCTCTGAGGAAGAAGAGAGGCATCAAAACTATACATATGATCTGAGAAAATTACCCCCATATCTGGATGTACTCCAAATGTTTGATGGGTACATTAAATGTAATTATGTTATTATAAATTCTTTGAGGTATTTTTTAAATTAATACTTTTTAAAACAAAAAGAGAAGACATAAAGTTGCTATCATTTGATTACAGATTAAATTTCATGAAATAAAATATCACTTATCAAATATTAAAGCCTTTCCTTTTACAGATCACATATAAAAGCATTGTCTAACAAATCTAGAACTTGGATTAACTATATATAAGTTATATATAATTCATTTTCATTTTATAGGTATATATATATATATTATTTCTTATATTGTTAGTGTTAATGTTGAACTCATGGAGCTAAGTCCTAATAAATTGTCTTATACCAAAAATGCTAGAGTAAAAATAAGTAACTATTATAATTTTTAAGGAAAAATTACCCATCAATATCTCTCAATGACTTTGACAAACCACTCATTTACATTCATTTAACATTAGAAAGCCATGCAAAACAGTACATTTGACCTAATTAGATGTTAAATGTGAAATATGGATTTCCATTTCTGGCAACAAGCCATCCACTTGAATTGATTTTCAAAACCACATCCTTCTCATAACCCTCTCTTAAGCTACGTGGATTGATTCCATTAAGTTCCCTTCCCAATCTGGAGCCTCTCTAAACTCCGTGGATTATGGATTTAATTTGCATTAGAATAAGACAGAGCCACATATAAGTGATATTCTAGCAGAAGATGAGAAAATGAAGACATTCATCCAAGTGGCATCAGAGAAACGTAAGACAAGCCTGACTCATATTCATAGGGGGACACTTTGTTCCAACGGTAGTGCTCCTATCATGGATAGCCTATTTTGTGGAAGGAAATAGAGGTCCCCAATACATTCCACAAGTCTCCACATAGTGGGCATAAAAATTATAACTGGCTAATAAAATTTCAAAAGAAACATGAGTTTGGGAAAATACTTAGCAGTTATTGAAAGAAAAATTACTGCCTTTCTTATGCAGTGCAAATGACAAGAAACAATGAATATGTGACTCTGTGTGTGTGTGTGTGCGCACGCGCACACTTTGAAATTATTGTTGCATTGAAAGTTGTGTTGTTACGAATTATTTACCTTATGTTTTGCTTCTGGTTTTGGTTTTCTTGGTATCATAGCAGCTTTTATCATAACAACATTTCACATCAATCATATTGAAACTGAAGACTCTAATTCCTACTTGTCAAGGACGAAGAGATGAAATGTGAGGAAACTACCTGACAAGAGGCAGATATTTGTGCACCAAGAAATGATATTCCGATTGTGAATCAGATGTATAAAATTATGGTGGTCTTGGCAGTGACTGGAGTTTAAGGCATTTTTTCTACCAAAGGATCTCAGAGAAACATCTTTAATAAAACTCATGCCTCTCTGTTGGCCTGTAGCTCACACAGTGATTCTACAATTCAGTTTTATACAAACACATATATAACATACCTAAATTCTAGTTTTTATAACTGTTTCCTCTTCTATTTCTATGTACTGTAGTGCTACTACATGTATTGTCAGGCAACTATAATTTAACTGTCAGAGCAGTATATCCATTACAAAGACTACTTCATATAGCCACCTAAAGTTAGAGACGTGAATAGGGTCCAATTTAGAACAAGTGCTTGGCTAACTTTGATTGTATATACATACTTTCTCAACTGGAGTTGTTTTTATTTGTAAAGGGGTACTGAAATGGTGTCCTTTACATGCAAAATACCCTTTAAATGTATAGCACATAACTCTATGATTAGTCACTTCTCCATGGTGGGTATGATGGTTAATTCTATGTCAGCTTGATTGGACATGGGGTGCCCCAATACCTGGTCAAACATTCTGGAAGTTTCTATGAGGATATTTTGGAATATAATTAACATTTAAATAGACTGAGTAAAGTAGATTGACTTCCATCAGGAAGGTAGGCTTAATCTATTAGTTGAAGGCCCAACAGAACAAAAGAGCTAACCCTTCCCTAAGAAAGATAAAGAATTCTTCACTCCTAATGATCTTTGATCTGGGGCACGGGCTTCTTTCCTGTCTCAGACTCCAACTGACACAACCAGCTCAGCACTTCCTGGGTCTCAAGCTGGCCAGTTTTCACACTGGAACTACACCACTTCTTCTCTATGGTGTCTTCATCATGTTGATCGACGCTGTAAATCTTGGTATTTGACAGCCTCCACTGTCACAAGAGGTAATATTCCTTGTAATAAACATCTTTCATTGTTTCTCTGTGCATACTTCTAATTAATTTGTTTCTCTGGAGAACTTTGACTTATACTAATATAATGTAAATAAGTTTAGCAATTTACTTTTTGGTGACAGACAGTATTGAATTTTGGGGTAATAATTATATTCCCACTGTAAGTCAAGATAGAGAAACTTGGAAGAAACACAGAAAACAGATCAGAGTAGACTAATACGTACCAAATTATTATTAAAAGCATTTTTTAATGTTTATTTAGTTTTTGAGAGAGAGCATGAGCAGAGGAGGGGCAGAGAGAGAGGGAGATACAGAATCTGAAGCAGACTCCAGGCTCTGAGCTGTCAGCACAGAGCTTGATGTGGGGCTCAGACTCATGAACTGGGAGATCATGACCTGGGCTGAAGCTGGACACTTAACTGACTGAGCCACACAGGCACCCCACAGATTATTATTTTTTTAACCACTCAGGTAGTCTTGAATGAGACATTTGAGATGAAATTATTAACTATTTTGTCATATCTATTTGAAATTTGTAGACATTTACTAATTTTCCAATACAAATTTAATAAATAAATAATAAAATAAAGTCTACATAGAACCCAAATCCACCAAATTTCACCAACATTTGTCTGTCATTATATTGCTTAAAATTTATTTTATAGTCTTTATTCTTATTATTCTAACCCTGTTACACTTTCTGTTCATCTTTAAAGGTGTCTTGCAACAAAATATTTGGCTAGAATTTGAGAAGTATTTCCCTCCCCTCTTTTAACTTTTTTCCTCATACATGGTTGTATTCTTTAAAGATATCTCTATTTCAGGGAAGAAAATGTATGACTTTGTTGCCTTTCCAACATTTTCACACAATACATTAACCATAAAGGCAGAAATACAATAAGCATGCCATTTTCTGTGAATCCCCACTTACTGTAAATCTAAGACCTGAATATAGAGTAGAGTCAAATCGTAGTACTTGAAAGGAGGCTGCATCCATGAAAATTCAGTATTAAAAATAATTTAAAACCATTAAGGAACTAAAATAAACTTACTGATATTTATAAGATATACATTCCCTGAAGAACATCAGAAACACTCATCAAATGCATACTGAACATGTAATAAGACAGGTCATATTCTGGGCCATTAAATACATCTCAATATTTTCACTGGATTTAAATCATACAACATTTATTATCTGTCTACCCTGGAATTAAATTAATAACTAGGAACACAAAGCTATTTGGAAATTTTCCCATATGGGCAAAAAAACAATATACCTCGAAATAACCTATACTTCAACAACAGCAAAAAATCAAATATGTCAATTTCTAAATCTCAGCTAAAGCAATGCCTAAAGGAAAAAAAGTATAGAACTGAACACATTCATTTAAAAAAAGAGTGAAAGAGCTCATATTAATGACCTAACTACCTTAGGAAGTTAGAAAAAAAAGAGGGGGAAGATTAAAATAAATTACAAAGAGGAAAATAAGTAATATAAAGGCAAAAAATATAATAGAAAACAAAACAGAGAATATCAACACAACAAAATGATTTTTCTTTGAGAAGATCAATAAAACTGACAAACCTCCTACTAGTGTGGTCATAAAATATGAGGAAAATGCATAAATTATCAATTTCAGGAAAAAGGAAGGGACATCACTTCAAAGCTTCTAAGTCTTAACAAGTTGATAAAGGGATGGTATGAAGATCTGTATGTTAATGCATTCAAAAGTCAAGATGAAATGGGCAAACACCTTGAATGACACCAAATTCATTCTACCAAACTACCAAATTCATTCAATAAGTAATATTTAACCTAAATATTTATCTATGAAAGAAATTGATATGGGAGATAAAACTTTCACACAATACCCCTATTTCAGATGACTTCACCAGGGAATTCCACCTAACATTTGAGAAAGAAATAATTCCAATTTTATAACCTTTTTAGGAAAGAGAGTGGTAGTAAACACTTCTCTACTCATTATATGAAACCCACATTATTCTGATATATAAAACAGATAAAGATATTATAAGAAAACTACAGAGCAACAACCCCTATGAACATAGATACATGATTGTGTAACAGAATTTTTAGCAGATTAAATTCAATGATATACAGAAAGATAACACATCATGACCAAGTGGGGGTTATCCCAGGGATGCAAGGACAATTTAATATTTTTAAAAGCTATCCTACTACCAGATTAAGAAAGAAAATACCTATGATCATCTCAATCATTTGACAAAATTCAATCTCCATTCATGGTCAAAATCCTTAACAGACTATGAACATAAGCCAACTTTTTCAATCTGATGAAGGATATATGTGAGAAAATATATTTAATAATTTCTAGTGAAGAACAATGCTTTTTTTCTTTAAGATTAGAAATAAGTACAAACTCTGTTCTTACCTCTTCTATTAAAAATTATATTCAAAGTTTTAACTAGTACAGTAAGGTATGAAAAATAAATTAAATCATAGTTTGGAAGGCAATAATTAAATGTCTTTATTCATAGATGACATGATTATCTATGTAGAAAATTGTAAGAATCTAAAAAAACTATTATAACTAGTAAGTGTATCTAGAAAGGTTGGAAGATATAAGTCAAAATCCAAATGTAAATTGCATGTCTATATAGTCATATATGCTATATATGTCTATATAGCAACAAATGATTAGAAATAAAATAACATAAAAAATACATAACATTTTAGGAATTAAACAAACGGTGCACAAGACTTCAAAACTAAAAAGGATAAAATTGACTAATATCCAAATGCATTTAAAAATACAGTAACCTGATACATCAAAAGACACAACATGTTTGTTTTAGTTGGGGTTCTCCAGAGAAACATAAGCAATAAGAGATTATCTATCTCTAGCTCTATTTCTAGCTCTCTGTGTCTATCTCTGTCTAGGGAGAGATTTATTGCAGAACTTAGCTCATATGTTTATGGACGCTGAGAAGTCCCACAGTCTGCTAACTGCAAACTAGGAAACCAGGTAGGCTGGCTGTGTAATAGCATTTGACCCTAAGGCCTAGGAACCAGGGAAGATGATAGTGTCCCAGCCAAGTCCAAAGGCCCAAGAATCAGTAGTGCCAATGTCCAAGGGCAAAAGAAGGTAAACATGCCAACTCAAGCAAACATTGCAAATTTACACTTCCTCCATCTTTTTGTTCTTTTCAGACAAGAGATTGGATGGTACACACCCCCATTGGCAAGGGCACTCTACTTATTCTACTGATTCAAAAGCTAAACTCTTCCAGAAACACATTTACAGACACATCCAGAAATAATGTTTTACCATGTATCTGGGCATCCTTTAGCCTATTAAGGCTGACACATAAATTTAATAATTATAAATAGTACATGAAAGAAGCCAGACCCCAAAGTGCACACACTGTAACATATTTACAAGTGTTATATAAATGTATATAACATATAACTGTATACATTTATATAAGTTTCTAGAAAATGCAAACTAAGCTATATAAGATAAAGCAGATCAGGGACTTCCTAAGGAAGAATAAAGAAAATGGGATGGACTGATTAGAGAGAGGCATAAACACACTTTGAAATGTCCTTTACTTTGATTGTGGCGATGTTTTCATGAGTATATACAGTCCCCACTTTGCATGGTAAGGGGTTAATGGAAACCTAAACATATCATGTTTTTGCACTTCATGTCCCATGGTAACTTGTGTCACACAACAGTGCTAACTAAGGACTTGTTCCCATATGCACTACTTCCAGTAACACCATATGAGGTAAAGAGAAACTTCCTGAACATATATGTCAAAACATACTGTATTATATATGTGGGATGCACAGAATTTAGATGATTTTTACTTAAGTAAAACCATAAAAAGTAGGCTTTTACTCACCATTTGTCTTTATAAATGAGATTAAAAAAATCAAAGAACTACAACTTTAAAGATAAATTCATTTCTTTCATATAAATTGACACCTCCTATGACATGCCATTTCCTGAAAAATAATGGAAACTTCCTGAATCTGAGTATCTCCATACATCATTCTCAAATCATCCAGGTCAACAAAAAGAACAGAGGAAACCATCTACAACCCTTGCCTGGAATGAGTAAGAGACAGAGAAGCTAATTATGTGAATGATGATATGAACATCTCATTGCATTCCAAACCCAGCATCGGTAATGCAGAAGCAACATTTAATGGAGATTCCTCAGGAAGAGGGAAGTCCTACTCTAAAGGAAAAATATTTCAAGCTGAGGCTAGGTGGATCAGTTCAGTGGCCACCGGAAAACTGATAAGAAGGGGTAGGAGTTCTGGGAGAAGGGAGGTGATTTAGAAGTAAAAAGCTTCCGTCAGGGCATTGGTAGTGAAGGTAAGGAAGGATGTAAGCAGTCAAAATTAAGTTTTCTATGTAAGCAAACAAACAAACAAAATATTCGCAAAGTCAACCCTCTCTATCAATAAGGCACCAAAAATCAAAGAAGGCACTCTCCAGTGGAAGAGCAGAAACTTGAACTCATTGGCCAAACTCCTCATCCTTGTCTAGGTTGCCGTTATTTCTAATCCAAGAAAATATGAAGCACTTGAAAATAAACACATAGTGGGAAGTGATATATAAGTAAAACTACAACAAAGAGAAAACAGAAAGACAGGAAAAAATTTCAGATGCTAAAAATGTCATCCAAGCTACGACAACAGAGAAATCCTGTAACATATCACATAAATGCAATGCCACGAATTTAGCTTTTGTAGATCTGAATCAGAATTCAAAAATCTCTTGGAAAGGAAAAATCATCAACATGTGGAAAAAAAAACTTTAAAGAGAAAGGAGATTTTTTTTCCTATTTCTTTCCATTGAAGTGGATGTTTCTTCCTGTCACATTTATTAGTCAATGTTTCTGTAAAATCTTTATTTTTTTGCTGGAGACAATAAAAAATAACCATAACACAGCCTATAGGGATCACCAAAATATGTCACTTTTTATGTTTTAGGTGAATTACAAGTTACTATATCTATATTTGACTAATATCTGATATTTAGGCTTATGTTCGGATTAAAGAACAGAGATCAGTCACCCGTGCAGCACATACTTCTCTATCCTGCATGTTAACTCATTTAGTTCTAATGAATTCCTTGTGGTGGTTGTTTTAATTTCTATTTTATAGATAAAAATTTGAGAAATGGTAACTTAAAGATACATGCTCAAGGGCTCAAAGTTTAATGTTCAGCTTTAAATCCAGTTCTATGTCCAGTGGTCTTTCCATTTTATTCTAAGAAACTCAAATAGCCAATTATACTCTATAAACTATATATTTCATAACTATTCATATGTATACACTTGTTAAAATTTTAACTGAATTTTTCTTTTTTTAAAGTTTATCTATTTTGAGATGGAGAGAGAGAACGTTAGCAGGGGAGTGGCAGAGAGAGGAGAGAGAGAATCCCAAGCAGGGCTCGAACTCACAAACTGTGACATTACGACCTGAGCTGAAATCAAGAGTCAGTGGCTTAAGTGTCTGAGCCACCAGGCACCCCAGCTGAGTTTTTCCTATATTAAATGCTATAAAATGTCATAAACACTGAAAAATGTTGGATAGAAAAAGGTTTTCATGACCACCTCTGAAGTTGAAATCTACTCAAAGTAGAGGTGACACAGATGGAAATAAAAATGCAACGGGGCTCCAGCTGCAGCTTAGGAAGAACAAAGTCATAAGAAAATATCAATCCTGTCCTAACAATAAGAACAGGACAGAAAACCTATAAATCATAATTTGCTTGTTTCGTTCTTAACATCTATCGCAGAGCTGAGGGGATAAACAGGGATGGACACACACACACACACACACACACACACACACACAGTAAATGGCAAACCTCTCCTAAGAGAGATGAAATCTATGGCTGATTTCATTCTCAGCAGAATATAGCAAGAGGAGGAACCACAGTGGCTAAGAGAAAATAAGATAAAATGATAAATTTTAACACATTTTTATAGCTATCTTATGGGCTGGCACAGTGGTTTAGAGTTCTTAGGAGCCCCAAACACGAAAAGTGCCAGCTCCCTGCATGAAGCTTCACTGAGTGCTCAGGAGAAAGAGGTAGGGTGACACCATCTGAACCACAGGCACAGCAAGTCTGGTGAAGGTTAAGGAAAGCAGAACTGAGAACTCAAACATCTGAGCCTTACACGGAATATGAATTTGCTGTCACCTGGAGCTGGAGGGAGGCACTGAGAAGGAACTCTTTCCCTTAAGTGCAAGCATATTGAGCCTCTTAAAGTCTGAAGGAAGGCCAAAAGAACATAAAGTCTATAGGTATATAGACCATATTCCAAGTACAAGGACACAGTCAGAAGTGACTGAGTAGAAACAGGAGATGTGAAAGAAGTGCAGGTGTATAGAATCTGTTGAAGGCTGAGAGTAGGGCAGAGAAATAAGACCAGTATTCCAAGCAAATACCATTTACAACAGTATATACAACATACTTAGGAATAAATGCATGTGCAATAAAAACTAGAAAACATTGTTGAAAAAATTAAAGGTGATCCATTAAATGGATAGATGTTTCATGTCTATTAACCAGAAGACGTGGTGTGGTATTTATTGCAAAGATGACAATGTTCCTCAAATTGATTCATACTTCAATTTCATTACATCAAAATTCTTACAGATACATTTTATAGCAATGCATGAGTACTATGTAGAAATACAAAACTGCAAATGATACAGGATATACACAAAAGAGTGCTGGAAGAGAAGAATAAATGTAGAAGGCTTGTATTATCAGATTACAGTAATTAATATTGCATAGTAGTGGCTAAAGGACAGATAAATAGTTGAATGGAAAAAGAACCAAGATTCCAAAAGTAGATCCATCCATATAGAATGACTAAAGAATATTGATACCATTTAGTGAGTAAAGGAAAGTCATTCTTAGAAATGGTGCTAAAATGGGGCACCTGGGTGGCTCAGTTGGTTATGCATCCAACTTTGGCTTGGGTCATGATTCACTGTTCATGAGTCTGAGCCCCATGTCAGGCTCCGTGCTGACAGTGCAAAGCCTGGAGCCTGCTTCGATTCTGTGTCTCCCTCTCTCTCTCTGCCCCTCCCCCACTCATGCTCTGTCTTTCTCTGTCTCTGTTCTTTTTCTCTCAAAAATAAATAAACATTAAACAATTTTTAAACGATGCTATAATAATTTGATATATATGTGTATATATAATAACTTAATATAATTATACATATATATATATAGTCTATTACACTAAAGATGTAAATCTAAAAAATAAAAGTATAACCATGTAGAATAAAACTGCAGAAAGGACTTGGGAGCCTTGAGTCAATAAACATTTTTTTGGAGGGGCAGCATGGGTAATAACAGAAAGCACTAAGTAAAATTTTAAAATGATAAATTTGGACTTTACTATCATTAATACCTTGTATACATCCAAAGGGATCATCTAGTAAATCAATAGAGAAGATGTAGATTAAAAAAAAAACATATATATATATATATATATATACATAAATACATATCTAAGAACTTGTGACCAGAATACATAAACAACTCTAGCAATTCATTTCCAGGTTATTTCATCATGCCCAATGGAAATTCTGTACACCTTAAAGAATAACTTCTCATTTCCCATCTCCCAGTTCTGAGTAACCTCAGTTCTACTTTCTGCCTCTAAGAAATTGCCTATTCTGGATGCTTCATATACGTGAAATTGTACAATATTTATCTTTTGGGTCTGGCTCTTTCCCCCCTCTTACCCAGCAGTTAATCTTTACCAAGAAAAGGCTAGGGACTTAAACATGCTACTTTGTAAGAATAAAGAATTATCTGCAGCGTCAATGTCCTGGAAGCAAACCTGAATCAAGCAAACTCAAGTCTCCATTAGATATTTGCTTATCAAGACTAAAGTAATTTAAGGGACGCCTGGGTGGCTCAGTCCTTTAAGTGTCTGACTTTGGCTCAGCCCGTGGGTTCAAGCCCAGCGTCGGGCTCTGTGCTGACAGCTCACAGCCTGGAGTCTCCTTCGGATTCTGTGTCTCCCTCTCTCTCTGCCCCTCCCCCACTTGCTCTCTGTCTCTGTCTCTCAAAATAAAGACATAAAAAAATTTAAAAAAAGACCAAAGTAATTTGAATAAAATTCAATGTGCCATACATTATTAAAATATGAGGAAATACACAGATAGTTTTGAACTCTATTCAGTAAGCTTCTTGTGGTATAAATATATTGTTTTGAAATTACTGTCCGGCATTTTAGTTAGAAAAGATATGTAATTATATATTTTAATTAATTATATACTTCATTAGCAGTTGGTATTTTCCAAATAAGAAAAAAATGGTACAATTATATAGTAAAGTACTTAGACATAAAAAATATGTTGTTGTTACTATATTAGAAGAGCAATATAACTTTACAAAAATAGAAATAAAAATAAAAACCTATTTTTCTAGTTTTTCCCACTGAAATGGCAATTCCACAATGCCTTCAGTGTTCAGATTCTGATATCTATTTTTCTATGCTTGCTACAAAGAAAATGCAGCATTCTCTGAAGAAATGTTTTTTTTTCTTTCCATTTTGATTCTGAGTACACAGAGGAGAGCATGATACACCCAGTTGTATCAGAAGCTAAGAAAGCTTTCAAAAACCATTCATATGTGGCAGAAAGACACAAAACCAGTCCAAAGGGAACCTCTACTGGTACATAAAGTTGATATAATTTGAATACGAATACAGTAGTAGCTTAGTTAATTAACATATATGAAGTCTGAAAATCCTGAAACTCATGTTATTTTGAAAGCTATGTAATCTTAAGATTATAAAATAATGGCAAATGCTATGACATTTGAAGGTCTTTCAGTTATCTTCCTTAGGATTCATTAAATTTATGAAAGAAAGAAAACACATTTATATACCTCTAGAGTCCCTCAACTCAGTGGCAGCTAAAAACTTCTCAATGGTAAACTGTAGAATTTATAAAAGGACTATAGTGCTTCTCCAGGAGAATAAACCAATGAAGATCTCTTTGCTAATTAAAATTTCTAAACTTCTAAATATGTGACAAGAACTGTGTGTGTGTGTGTGTGTGTGTGTGTTACACTGATTTTCTCATTCTTCACTTTGTGCATCTGAATGCCTTACATACATATCATCCATATCCCACCTATTCATAGAATTATAGATGTGCCCTTTCAAAGGTTTCCATTCTCTTTTTTTCACAGACCCTTGTAGAAAATGGATGCCTTGAGAGTTGAGAAAGATAGAGCTTCTTTTTTTTTTAAATTTTTAAAAATATTTTTTATTTATTTCTAGGAGAGAGAGAGAGAGAGACAGCGTGAGCAGGGGAGGGTCAGAGAGAGAGGGAGACACAGACTCTGAAATAGGCTCCAGGCTCTGAGCTGGCAGTCAGCACAGAGCCCGACGAGGGGCTCGAAACCACAAACCGCCAGATCATGACCTAAGCGAAAGTCGGACGTTTAACCGACTAAGCCACCTAGGCGCCCTGAGAAAGATAGAGCTTCTGATAGACAGCAGTAAGCTGCCATAAGCAGATAAAAACTATCATGAGTCCTAAAGTTCTTGTTACCCTCATGGATGAGTAAAAATCCAACTTGCACAGCATGGTAAATCAGTGGGATGCTGAACAGAAAACCTGATCGAAACAGGGAGCTATATAGTGTGTGGAAATAAACACAGTCCATCAAAATGAGAACAAATGAAGGCTAATTATTCAGAGCTTACTACAGCAAGGGAGTCAGTCTCCATCATTTGTGTTTGGCAGGAATTCAGATTTTATGTATGTATGTATGTACATATGTATTTATAATCTCTATACCTAACTTGGGGATCAAATTTCAAGAGTTGCCTGCTCTACTGACTGAGCCAGCCCCTGGCCCCTGGAAGGAATTAAAATGCATTACAGGATACAGGAAATTCTATAGCACAATAAACTAGGGGTGTGAGGCTTTAGGTATGTTCTGATTGGATATTGTTGACATGTGGAGACTGGGGGTGGGCTAATGGCAAGTGGGATGTCTTTTACAACTGATTTTGGGAACATATTCTGCTTTCTCTGATTGTTCCTGAATTGGAAGTGGGGATAAAAATAGGGAAGTTGGCAATCACTAACCAACCCATGGTGATTACTATAGACGTTGTAGTTTGGCTTCCTAGGGTTCCTATATAATTCTAAGCTCTAGTAGTGTTTATGGTCTAGCCGTGTCCATACGTATAACCAGTCTCTGCTGTGAATTTTGAAAAAAAAAAAAAAGCTTGGATAGAAATGAAGGCCCTTGAGAATAAAGGGAAGCTTAGGTAAACTTCTTATTCTCAAACTGGTCACAATGTTATCACACAAAAGAACTTTGGCTTTACAAGAGCAAAACAACTGGACAGTGCTTTGGATTGTGAGAAAAGGATAAGTAAAGACTAATACAAGTTTATAATTTAAGTAGTTCAAGCAAAGTTCTCTGATGACATTTGTTTAACCTACAGGTATAAGGGCCTACTATCTATTTCTCCATGTTTTGTCTATACTGTCTAATATAGACTCAAAAATGAGTATCTGCTGCTGTTTAAATTTCTTCACTCTGTTGATCAGCAATTTCATTGTCGTCTGAAACTACCAGACCATTCTTCCAGTTCTCTCTTCTAAAAGCTTTAAATCGTTACTAAATGAAGTAAAGTTGATCAGAATTACATCAGAATTTATTTTACCTTTCGATGATTCAAAGCAGTCTTCTTACTTTGTCTGATGTTGTCAGGCATTTGACAATTTCTATTTCTATGTCTCCATAAAAGATAAACAGAAAATCGAAAAGCTAAAATGAAATGTTTAATAAGGTCTAAAATTTAAAGTAGTGAAGAAAATCTTATCTTTGGATTATCTGAAAATTTCACTTTTCTAAGAAAGGTAATTTTCTCTCTTGCACTCAAAATATATTTTTTCAGAAAAATATAAATAGTACATGATGTGTAATACATAATATCGATTTATATTTTTATAGTACATTGGAAAGGATCATGTTAAAATTCTTAAAAACTGTCATTACCCTGAGTTGTTCTTTAAAAAACATAAACACCTAGTAAAATGCCTTTAGAGAACTCACAGGATGCAGTTTCCAATTACAGGCGTACTCAGAGTACTGCAGGTTCAATTCCAGACCACCACAATAAAGCAAATATTGTAATAAGGTAAGTCAAATGAATGTTTTGGTTTCTCAGTGCATATACAACTTCTGCTGTAGCCCATTAAGTGTGTAGTTGCATTACTTCTAACCAAGTGTATGTAACTTAATTAAAAAATAAAAATGCTGATCATCATCTGAGCTTTCAGTGAGTTGTAATCTTTCTGCTGGTGGAAGGTCTTGCCCAGGTGATGTCTGCTGATTGATGAGGGTGGTGGGTGCTGAAGGCTGGGATGACTGTGGCAATGTCTTAAAGTAAGACAACAGTGAGCTCTGCCACATGGATAAACTCTTCCTTTTAAGAATAATTTCTCTCCATAGGATGCCATGCTGTTTGACAGCATTTTATCCATAGTAGAACCTCTTGGGGTACCTGGGTGGCTCAGTTGGTTAAGCATTGACTTTGGATTTGGGCATGATCAGGTGGTTCCTGAATTCTAGCCCTGCCTCAGGCTCTATGCTGACAGCTCAGATTCTGTGTCTTCCTATCTGACTCTGTTCCTCCCCTGCTACTGCTCTGTCTCCTTCTCTGTCTCCCTGTTTCAAAAATAAAAAGATCATTAAAAATGTATAAAAAGAACTTTTTTAAAAAATGGAGTCAATCCTTTCAGACCTGGCTGGTGCTTCATCAACTAAGTTTATGTAATATTCTAAATCTCTTGCTGTCACTTCAACAATTTCATAGCATCTTCACCAGGAGTAGATTCCATCTCAAGAAACCATCTTCTTTGCTCCTCCATAGTAAGTGTGTCTTCCTCCATTCAAGTTTTATCACGAGATTGCAGCATTTCAATATTTTTTCTTGCTGGGGCTAATAATTCCTGTTGACCGTTCTCACCACCCTGCATCTCTGTATGTTCCCACGGTGAGTGGGTGCCTAGAATTCATTTTTGATCAATGTGAGATCATAAACTTACAGGCAAAATTATCTATTTTAAACCTGTTTTGAATGGAAAGCCTGAAGCTCCTAATGTATTTCCTAATTTGGTATGCTTTGCCTGTGGATATAGGAAGAATACAGCTACCAATGCCTTGAGCTATGAGAAGTTAAAGATAGAATGACATAATGTTTTTTAAATGCTGAAAAGAAACCAGGAAAAATATTTTTCTTGTTTTTTTGTTTGTTTAAGTAAGTGAGCAATGAAAATTTATTGTTTCAAACAGCTGGTATTTGGGGATTATTTGTTATAGCAGTTTATCATTTCAACTCTGATTAATATGTTCTTGAGTATTGTGTATGGAAGCCTTCTTCCCAAAAGAGTGTAACCTTTTTTCCATTTAGTTTGTGTGTTTGTGTGTGTGTGTGTGAATGAGTGAGTAATAAATACTTAGGGTGTGTCCTGTGACTTTTGAGTCAAATAGAGAAAACCTGACAAACTACCAAATTCCATCAACGATTCAAAAAAGCACTAGAAGTTCCTCTCCTACTGGCTTGGTTTTTGGCATCGTGGGGGGATTGACTCAATTTTCAAGGCACAGCACAGAATAATGGCTGATTCTGAAAACAAAGCCTGCCTATAGTGGAATACTGGTTGAGGAAGTATGCAAGCTGGTTTGTTTTAACTGAAGGCCCTTCCACTTTCTTTATTGCTTCTCCTTTTTAATATAACACTCGAGTCAATAGAAATGAAAGAACGCTCCCATGTATAGTGTATATTTTTCAGCAGACACACAATGAAACAGACCAATTATAAATAGCAACGTCTTCTGAAAAAATTAAACTTTTTTATGTTGCCTGGGTTCAGTGAGTATTACAAATGAAATCATCTGAAATATGATGATACATAGCTGGAGGACTGCTATAAACACTTTAGGTTTCACAATTTACTGTTAAAATTCATCTAATTTTCATCTCAAAGCTGTTGCAAATGCATAGCTGAATGAATCAGGCAGTTGTTGATTTTCACTGTGGAATTTAATAGTACATTTGCAATTATATCAATGCAAATTTCCTGAAAAATGATTTTTTTCCTGAAGTACAGACCATTCTTGTAGTTTCTTAATATTCACATAAACATGTGCACATTTATATATCTTGATATCTCCATTGAAAGTTTTAATCAAACTCTATTTTATACTTTTAAAACCTGTCATTTTATATTAATGAAAAAATGATGAATTGACAATCATTTAACTGTTTAGTTATAAATTATCTCATAGGAAGCATCTGAAGTAGTAAAAGATCAATATATATTTTTCTGGTATATTTTATATTTTTTGTGTTATCCAAAGATTGCCAATGTCATCACATAAGTTAAGAAAGAACAGGCCTTTAAGTTACATATTTGGGGCCAAAGTATCTAACAGTGGCAACTTCTTTAATTCCTCTCAATCAGAATTTTAATAATACACTATGATTGTTCTTATTACCATAATAAGAAATTAACTGGTAGCATTTAAATGGTTTTACTACAACTTTTGATTACAAAAGAACAGACCAGAATATTTTGAATAAGATAAACTCCTTCATCCCTTAATAGAAGAAGTTTCTGTCAGATTTCAACCAAACTGTTAATTGAGATGTGTGTTTGCTGTACTCTTTGCCTATTACTTTAGTTCCAAACACAGAATTAGTATGAATTTCTCCCTGTGTTCACTGACCTAATGTCCTCAAAATCTTTAAAAGGTTATCATTTAAAAGGAGTAAGTAACCACGGCGCCTTAGTGGCTTATTCGGTTAAGTGTCCAACTCTTGACCTTGGCTAAGGTCAAGATCTCATGGTTTGTGAGTTGGAGCCTCAGTTAGAGCCCCAGTGGAAGCCCCACATTGGAAGCCTGTTTGGGATATTCTCTCTCTCTTCCCCCACCCCCTCTCAAAAATAAATACATTTTAAAACAGGAGCAAGTAACTAGTAAACCACAATGAATTCTTTCTATTTGTCTTTCAAAGTTCAACGTTAAACTCACATGTTGAGCAGGTGGGTGAGAGTGGAAACAACAAGATTCAAAACAAAAGGTTGTTAATTTTTAACTACTGACTTGTCCATTCAGGACTGTGAACACAGTGCTCAAGATAATTTTAGGGAGAAAAGACTTAATTTTAATTTATTTTAAAGTCAGGAAAAAAAGGTAATAGTGTAATACAAATGAAAATATAATAGTAATTTGATTCTGGATTATATTCATCTTCACACCAAAACTACTGTAAAATATAATTTTCAGTATATTTTTATAGAGGAAGGCATCCTGTAGGCAAAAGGCCTAGGTTTTCTGGTCATAAATTTTAAACAATTATAATTTTGAACAATTTTGAATAAAAAAATAATTAATTAAAGTTAAATAAATTTGAACTGTCTACATATAAAGTACTGGATTGCCAATACTGAGCTATCAAAATTTAAATATCTCAAGATTTAATTTATATTAGTAACCTTTATGTAAATCATTCTTTACTTAAAAAATTTTTTTTTGTTTATAGTTTATTTATTTTTTGGGGTGGGGGAAGGGAGAAAGAGAAAGAGAGAATCCCAAGCAAGCTCCACACTATCAGTGTGAAGCTAGATGTGGGGCTTGAAGACATGAACCGCAAGATAATGTTCTGAGTGGAAGTTGGATGCTTAACCAATTGAGCCACCTAGGCACCCCTAAATTAGTCTACAATTATACTAAAGACACCTAAATTCACTTAAAATGGTATTAAAGTGTTCAGAAAATGATAGCTCTGAAATCAAATTCTTAGGCAGCATATTTTAGGAGTAGAACAGGCAAAAGCAAAAAAACTAATATACTGCTAAACAAAACATTGTTTTCTAACATATGCCCCAATAAACACTGATGTTTGCATAAGGGCATTTATTAGAACATAATGTTGAAATGTTGCAGTCTATCTCAAGGAAACTTTTTAGTGCAATATCAACAAATAAATATTAAATTGCAAGCATGGATTAATGACAGGGAATGATCACAAATAAAAGTATGGTAGCAGTAAGCAAGAAATAAGTCAGGCAGATTTAAACAGCTATCCTCAAAAGAACTTTTTTTAGTACAACCTAGAGGAAAACTCTGGGAACCAGACATTCATTCAACTATTATTCATTAAATAGTATATATTGGTTAGTTACACCTCCAATGAAAGAATAAAAGTACTGCTCTAATAAGAGACATTTCATTTATCTTGGAAGGGCTAGCTGCAGTATAATCAGGCCTTCACCTTTTTCGGTATTATCAAATTGTAAAATTTTAATGTATTGATTGTATAAATCCTAATGATATCTTTAATTCATAAATTTTAAGATGATAAGAAATTTTACACAATTAGGTAAATAACATCTTTCAACATTATAAGCTCATTCTCAAATTTACCTTCTAAAATATGACATTATGTCTATTAGTATAAAAATCTGATATGTGTTTAATAAATGAGATTATTTAGTTTTAGCTTTGGGGAATATATGCCATTATAAGTCCATTTAAGTTCAAAGAAATGTAATTTTAATGAGTGATGGTGGGTTTTTCTGACAATTCAATTATTTTATATGCTTGGCCCTTTTATTTTCACCAACAAATTTTAAGATTTGAAAGGGATTAAGGGGAAAAAAATGTTAGTATAATTAAATACAGTTCAAATAAGTGACCTGAAGCTTACTATGTGCAAGTACCTCAAGTACAGAGCCTACATAAGTTTTTGCTATTGTCACGACTATATTTCAAAATAATTTTGGGTAGTATGTGGAGAATGGTTTTAACCAAACAAAGACTGGGGTCTTGGAGAGTATTTTGAGTATATTGGTAGCAGTAATGAAGCATAAAATAAACTTGATAGAGATTTTGGAAATATAATTTAAAATATATGTATATATATATACTGGATTGATTATATCTGGGTGCAAAGATAAAAAGCATAGTTGATATGGACCTGCAATTTTTTTTTTTTTTACTTAAGATTTGATTGTGCTACTAACTACTACAGTGATTATATGGGGTAGATACATTTCGGGTGGGAGGGTAAGACATGCTGAGTTCTGGGTTCATATTTTAAGTTGGATATGTAGGCAGTAAATAGTTGGCTATACCAGTCTAGAAGAAATTCAAGGAAAGAAATATTGATGGGAAAAAATACAAAGTTCTTACAACAATGGATGTGAATGGAATGACACATATGGAGATGATAATCAGGGGACCACCAACATCTGGGAGAAAGGAAAAAGAAGAACCAATGAATGAGATTGTAAATGTGCTATTGGGGAATTGGATTCAATACCAACTGTCCCACAAACATTTTCAGAAGGATGAAATTGTCAAAAATTATAAAAATGAAATTTATCCATGGATTTTGTAAAAAAATGAACATGGATGACCTTTGCCATAGTTGTTTTGTGAAGCAAAAACTAAACTGCAGTGGACTGAGAACTCTATGGGAAAAGAGAGAAAAGAAACACAAAATATCAAAAAGGTTTTAATAAAGTTCATAACCCATGATTTCTTTTTCTTTCCTTTACAGTCCTTTAAAAAAGGTGAAGAAAAGATACAGGATCACACTCATGGTTGAAGAGAGGAATAGGAGAGATTAAAATATGTTTAAATGATGACGGTAAAGAGCCATTATTAGAGAAGGAAAATTGATCAGTTATTTCACTTGAGGTAGATATGGGTCCATAATTACAAGAGATATCACCTTAGGAAACTTTGTTCTGTGTTATCCTTTGTGACAGTGGGGAAAGAGAAGGAAGATTATACAGATGAAGACAGAGAGATAAAATATTGAGGGACTCTGACCTGATGAAAAGTACAATGGTAAAAATATTAAACATTTATATGACACTGTGTATAGTTCTGAGTATATATTTTTTTTCTGTAGGAGGTAAATGAGATTTTCTCTTCAAAATTATGTTGTTTATGGGGCGCCTGGGTGGCTTAGTCGGTTAAGCATCCGACTTTCGCTTAGGTCATGATCTCGCGGTTCGTGGGTTCGAGCCCCGCGTCGGGCTCTGTGCTGACTGCCAGCTCAGAGCCTGGAGCCTGTTTCAGTCTGTGACTCCCTCTCTCTCTGACCCTCCCTTGCTCACGCTGTCTCTCTCTCTCTCTCCTAGAAATAAATAAAAAAAAAAACATTTAAAAATTAAAAAAAACAAAAAAAATCCCACAAAATTATGTTGTTTAGGGGCACTTGGGTGGCTCAGTCAGTTAAGTGTCCGACTTTGGCTCAGATCATGATCTCCCAGGTCATGGGTACGTGCCCCGCATTGGGTTCTGTGCTGGCAGCTCAGAGCCTGAAGCCTGTTTCGGATTCTGTGTCTCCCTCTCTCTGCCCCCTCCCTCACTCATGCTCTGTCTCTCTGTGTCTCAAAAGTAAATAAAAAATATAAAAATTTAAAAATATTATGTTGTTTATATGTAGGGGTATCATAGGGGTAGAAGTAGAATATAGGATAGGCACTAGAAAAGACAAGAGACAGTCTGAAACAGTCACTGTAGATAATTACTGGATAGTATTGAGTGCCCAATAAGACGGGGCAGCAGGAACCTGTAAGGTCACAAAGCTGAGTGGTTAGAAGATTTTCTTCAGCTTTGCTCAGAAGCTCCTGTATAAAAGGATCTTGAGAAGGTAGAATATGAGAACCGTCTCACGTTAGAGTGCTCCACGTACATGTGACAGACGTATTAGGAGCATATGAGGAAGTGGAGTGAGAAATGGACTCACAGAATGGAAGAAAGAGCAGGTGTCAGTGAAGAAAGAAAAGGTGAATTGGGAAAAGTAGAGGAAAACTGAGAAAATATGAGGTTGCAGGCATAGACTGAAGTATTATCATTTCAGATTTCTGATTTGAAGGAGCCTATGATCACAACAGCAAAGATGTGGCTACAGGAGTGGATGTTAATGGAGAATTGAGATGTCAGTCACTGGAGCTAAGCAGAGGTCAGGAAGATAAAATAAGTCATACTTCAAGATTTGAAACCACCAGGTTTCAAAACCACCAAGGTCTGGAAGACCTTGGGGTCAAGAGGAAGACTACTTGTCAGATGCTTTGAAGTGGTTTATAAAGTATAAGAGTAGGTAGGGTAGAAGCCTGAGTATGAGAATGAATGAAGAAATTGATAACTCAATTTGGTAACAAATCTACTAATTTTTAAACTGAGGAAAATGAAAAAAGGCTTTTTTTCACACAGAGAAAGATAATTCATCTGTTAATTCATTTTACTTCTCATTGTCCAAATTATCCAATGCAAAGCACTTGTCTTGCCGTCTTCTAGCAAAAGCAGCTCCACATAGATTGACGTAATAATGACAGAAAATGCAAAGGATTTACTCTCCCATGCATCAGTCTGAAGGATATTAATTGATTTCACAATTACCCTATGAAGTAGATAGTACTATCATTCCTGATTCACAAATTTAAATAATGGAGACCCAGAGAAGTGAAGTAGACTTGCCCATGATTACAGGATGAAAAGTAGATCTTTCATTTGATTAAGCATATAAGATCACCTGTAGAGCCTAATTAGGTGAGCCTAGGAAGAGGAGACTGTTTCTCAGACTTCTGCTTCTCGAATTAGTAGATTTAGTCTTGTTATCTGGGCTGATCATCAAAAAAATAACCTTTTCCCTGTAATGAGATCCCAGTCGTTAAGATTTGGTCTCAGTTTCCTTGTATATCACTTCTACTTTTTGGCATAATGAACCTACGCCCTAAATGGAGGTGAATTTTGTCTCAATATTCCATTCCAGTTTCCATCCCCACAGTATATTCATGATTCTAAATCTACCTGAAATTGTGAGTGTGGCCATGCCTTGGCAGGATGATTTGAAGGAACATGATAATTTCCATTGCCCAACATCTCTATCTTCTTAGTCATAGTAAAGAAGTGAGACACCTGATACTAAGACCTTCTACATAATGAAATGAGTGTCATACCCTTCATGGTGCATAGGACAACAGCGTCCATGGCAAATTCTTAAATAATCGTAGTTTCAAATATATTCATTAAACAGCACATGTTGAGCAAGTGTTCCTTTTTCACAGGTTTTGTAAAGATTCTTTTTTTTTTTTAACTTTCTCATCTTTACATTGAAGTCTGAATTCACACTAATTAAGTACCTCAAAATCACCCCATTTGTCCCCTGCAAACTACAAAGAAAACAAGAAGGCAAGGTGCATTAAGAGTGACAGTCCTGTTATTCATATAAGTAATAGAATATATTTTACATAAGAAAGAACAATATCAAAGGGAGCAGTAAATGGCAGATTTCAAAAATGGAATTAAGGACAGAATAGATGTCTTTTCCCTCTCTTCCATGAGGCACAAGCCTTCTCATATTAAATGTTAAAGGTTATATAAATATTGAAATGGAAAGCAAAAGCGAGATATCATCATTTAGGTGTTTCTCAACAGACATCGATGAACTGGGTTATTTTAACTTTAAGCTATTTGACAATAAAAACCTACCTCGTCTCAAAAATAGATAAACATTAAAAAAAAATTTTAAAAAGCCCATGTCACCATGGAAAATTAAAGAAGTCATTATACTTTTTATTTATGCCTTGTGATATTATAGTGATTTAAAAAAGTAAGTCAAGTTTGGCATGAAAACAGATGATCTGAATAAACTAGATTAGAAAGTTAAATTGCCCAGGTCAAATAAGTCATCTACTTAACACATCTATTTATTTACTGATATTCTCAAAGGTAAGTAGGAAAGTGCTCATCAAACTATAATTTTTAGCAGATTAGTATATTTAGCACTCAGTCAACAGCCTCCAGGAATGAACTGACTTGATATTTTTCGCATCCCCTTATCTGCCTGAGAATATAGAGTACTATAAGCCCTCTCTGACACAATCAGCTAATTTGAAGGAAGATAAAGAACCACAAATCAGACATTGCTTTCCTTAGATAGTCAACCAGGTCACAAAGGGCATCTTCTTTTCACTCGAAAATAGTTTGCATTTATGAACATAACTTCATCCTAACATTTACTATGACAAATAGTCCAAGATTCACTATTATTTGGAGGATAAGTATGAGCCTCTTTACGATCTGTATTGGGGGAGAGTTGTGTGGTTTATAAGGAGGAAATTAATGTCACCTGACCATTCTAGTAGATCACTGAAATATTTTCTTTTTCTGCAGTAAAAAGGTCAGGTAAAAAGCTTAGGATGATAAAATGTCCTAAACATCAAAATTAACATGTTTTTCAAATATATATAGTTATTACGACTATGTAAACCAAGATTTGGCATCTTTTAATTCTAAACGACTGTAAAGACCAAAAAAAGATATAATTATGACCCTTTGTACTGTGTCCACCTAACAGAGTCAAAGTGTTATTGTTCAAAAATACCAATTCAAATGTGTGGCATTTTTAAGGAATTAATGACAAATAGAGGGGTGGAGGCTGCTTAAGACAGGGTTGAGGACAGTTAACTTCAGATGGTCATTAATCCCTAGTAAATGTTTTGTGCTTGTTATTGCCTCTAAATATTGAAATGGGAAATAACGCAGTGATATGAGTTCTTTTATTGCAAAATTGATAGTTATAACAGCAATTAATAAATTCCTATAGAGGTTTGCCCATGTTAACTTACTTAAATGAGTTAATTATCTAACCTTTCTCATGCTACTCATAAAACATATACAAATCATGAGGAATCAACAACCACCTCAAGCCCTGCCTGGCTATTTATGGAATATAAATAATAATGGAGATGAAGTAAGTAGCAGGCACACTAAACATTTCATAAATTGGGATTATATCCAAACTTGGAAATTCTCAGTTGTGCTACATTGGGCAAATTGCTGTTTGATTGTAGTGTCCCCATCCATGTAATGTGGTAAATATTAAAGATATTATAGGAATGCGGCACAGACTAACTGAACCCACAAATACAAAGTCCTTAGAATCGAGCACTATACACGTTTAGGACTCAATAAGTGTTATCTGAGTCCCCTTACTTTACTAATCATTTGGAACTTAATTGGGTACCTAAGTGCAATGAGTGAAACGATAGCAAATGTGCTCAATGTCCTCAAAGAGTCTTCAACATATATCAAAATGTACTCCAAGGAAAACAGGCTCTCCAAATGTTCTCAGAAAAAAAAAATAATAAAGCATATTTTAGCCAAAAAAGTTTATGAACTAGACTAGGTAGACAGATACTATGTATTGATAGATAGATAGGTAGATAGATCAATCCCATGTGGTATATTCATGATGCAGAACAGCGTATTAAAGAATCTAAGAAATATTGTAATAAAAAACTATTTAATTTTTAGAGTTGTTTTCTTTCACTGCTATGAAATGCTTATTAACATCTTTTCAGGAAGTTTCCAAGCAATGGACATTGAGAAATATAGTTGACCATGAAAAATATGGGTTTGTACTACTAGGGTCCACTTATATGCAGTTTTTGATTGTTTGTTTTTTAAGGGTTGACAGCAAAAGCCACTAGACATTTATTTATGTCTGTCCACTTGGGTCTCCACCAGACCAGATCAAAGGCAACTGGCACAGAGGTCACACCCTGTGCCTCTTGAGTACTTAGGGAGGTCTGCTGGGGTTGTCAACAGCTCCTAGGGGCCCTAGAACAGACAGGGCTACAGGTCACCCTGTGTGTCCATAGGTTGTCAAGTCAGGCTTCCAGGGCTGGTTAGCCAGAGGCTGGGCTGTAGCAGAGGAATGTACCCAGAGGGCAGGGATGGCATTATGCAAGGAGCCTCATGTCCCCAGTGCTCCTGCTCGCCAAGTCCTCTGCATATCAGGCTTGGGAGTTTTACTGGGGAAACCTCAGTCCTTGAGCTCATATAAGCGAAGGCACCCCAGCCCTGGTGCCCCCTAAAGGCCAAAACACTCGGCCAGCTGCGATTGCTGGGCCCATCTCACCAGGTTACAGAACACTGTTATCTCAGAGCCAGGGCCTCTGCCAGTGCTCATGTCCTAGTTTGGCCTGGCCCACCTATACAAGCATTTTTTTTTCCCCAATTAATATACATATAGTATTGTAAATGCATTTTCTCTTCCTTATAACTTTCTTAATAACATTTTCTTTTCTCCAGCTTACTTTATTGTAATAATGTACTATATAACACATATAATAAACATGTATTCATCTATTTATGTTATCAGTGTGGCTTCCAGTTAACAGTAGGATCTTAATAGCTAAGTTTTTGAGAAATCAAAAGTTATAAGTAGATTTTCCAATGCTGGGAACTGGCGCTCCTAACCGCTGCATTGTTCAAGGACCAGGCTTATAATTTACTAACAAGTTTCTTGATTGCATATATTCTATTAATTAAAAAATTCTTGAATTGTATGATTTGAAACCTGCTTGTGTACATTATCACCTTGTGTAAAAACTAATATAATTCAGGATTAAATTGTAACAGCAACAGCAAATCTGAATAGCTGGAGAAGGGTCCATGAAAGAGACTACACTGAAGCTGAATCTTGAAGTCCATACAGGATTTGAAAAGGTTGTTATATAGGAATGAAAGCTGCCACCCCAAAATATGTCTCTTTGGCATGTAGCTATTTCAAGCTATTTTAAGAAACAGAAAACTCAAGACGGTTTTCTTTTTGCCTCCACCTTAACTGCTTAAAGAATTTAGACAGAGGACCTGTTGCAAGAAGTGAGCTATCAGCACAGATAATTACAGTATAATATGAATTAGGTGTGGTATAGGGAGGAACCTAGAAAAGCCTACTTGTTAATTTCTCTCCTTGTTCCATTGTTTCTGATGGTCCAGCAAACATTTTTTTACCAAATACTGATCCTTTCCAATCTTTCTGTGAATTGCCTTCCTTCCCTTTGAAGCCCCAGACCCCTCCCCACTTCTCTTTAGTACAGAATGATAAATAAACCTCATTTGCCTGAATGTCTTTGGAATATCTTATGTTTGTGTGGATTTCCTATACATATGTAAATTAAATTTGATTTTCTCCTGTAATCTGTTTCTTGTCAACGTAATTCTTAAACCAGCCGGAAGAATCATGAATAATAAAGGAAAGTTTTCCTCCCTAACAGCTGATGTAGTCAGCAAGATAAATTTTCCTGGCTGGACACTCTTTCACTTTGAGGTTGCTGCAGCTGAGAGATATTGGGACATCTGATAAAAGCTGGCAGAAAGTAAGATTTCTTACCATGTCAGCCTCCCAATCTCTGTCTGTGGGGTCCAATGAAAACACAGATAGTCCTTTTCTCTTTCTTTCTAAATTTAGATTAGCAGGGAAAAAAAATTATCTGTGAACTAGATCCTTGGGCTTAGCAACTCTGGTAAATTTGGTGAAGTACTCTTTTTTTGACTCATTCATTTCCTTCCAGAGACAGTTACTGTTTTTCTTGTCTTTTGTGTTGTCATAAGAAGGAAAACAAACAAACAAACAAACAACAAAACATGGTCCAGAACACGGGCATTGGTCCTAATAGTTCTGTTTGAGCCAGTCTCATAGGGTGATGAGCGCACAGTTCTCACCAGACTAATTTCTGTTTAGACTAACTATTCTGTGGTTTAAAGTGCACATGAGGTAAAGGCTGTTGGTAAGGGGCATCTTGGAAGCCAAAGCCACAAAATTGCTGGTCATGGGTCAAGCACATAAGAGCTGTTAGAGCATTTCCACCTAACCCAATATTGTTGCTACACTTATACAAATAATCAGGCCAAATTTACTGAAACTAGACTTATACACAAAGTAGTCTTGAGTTGGCTATCTTTGGTAGAAATGAGGGTTATTGTAAAGAGAAAAAAAGGATGTTTCAATCTCATATCTTTGCAGATATTAGATTCTCATATTGTCCATTGTACACTGAACTAGATCCTGAATTCTAGCTTCCTCCAATATCTGGATACAACACTCCACACTAAAATTTTCATTTTTTTCCTACCCTTCTGACTTAGAGTCATGAGAACTAGGAACTCCCTTTTTTCCTGAGGAAGATAGTTCCTTGGGCTTAGCAACTCTGGTACATTTGGTAAAGTACTCTTTTTTTGACTCATTCATTTCCTTCTAGAGATGGTCACTGTTTTTCTTGTCTTCCCTCGCAAGCCCTGCGAAGCAAATATGAACAACTTGATATAACCTTTAGAGAAGTCACCACAACAGCTCGAGTATGGATAATCTTTGTGCCAGCTGAAAGCTGGGGCCACTCAGAAAGTTTACCTGTCAACACCCAAGACATCATCAGAGAGACTCAAACCACAAAAGATCCTTTGACCCTGATGTCTAGAAGTCTTCTTGACTAGGTACCCTCAGAACTCAGAAACTGGTCTATAATTTGCTCCATTCGTTAATCATTGTTTTACTTTTATTTCCATGGAAATTCCTCCTATTTAATATATGGTTCACTTGAACCATAAGCCTAACTTTGGGACCAGTTTGCATCACCACTTCCTGAAATAAGTTTAAATGAACCTATCTATTGTCAGGACTAAGACGCTCATTCAATAAAATGAAACAATCTACCAACTTTACTTTTGGACTGTGAAACTTCTGGGACTGTAGGGAAGCAAAATATGTCACCCCCAAAATGTGTCTCTTTGACATGTGAATTATCTTATGTTGAAGGTGGAGTGCTTAACCGTTTGGATATAAAGGATACTATTTAAACAAACTTTATTCACCCGAGGTTTTATTTATTCCACTAGACCCTATCCAGCCTAAACCAGATCCAGTCCAGTTCTTAAATTGGACCCGGTCCAACTCCAGCCATAACCACCAACAATTCCCAACATGGATTAGTAAACAGAGATTGTGGACTGGATACCAAACACTGGGGGAATTCCACATTGAGCCACAGGCTAGGGAATCACATTCTTGACCGAACCATCTGCTAGCTTGAGGTGACCCACTATGCCCTGGATTGCAAAGCCATTTAGACCAGAAACTGAAACCAAATAGAGCAGAGCTCAAACCAATAGGAACTTACCAACAGCCCTCGGAAATGGTGAGAAAGACCATGGACTCAACAGTTTCCGCAGGGTGCCATACCCATGTCTTTCATTGCCCCAGATGCCGAGAAGCTCACTTTTATCCCATTGCTGCCACCAAAGCTGTTAAAAAACAAAAAATTCAATTGAATAAATGCAAAGAGCTATCTGGCTTTATTCAATTATTCACAAATTGGACAGCATCTCTTCTGGTGAACAGATGCTCTAAGGAGTTGTACAAAATGAAGCTTTTTACAGGTAGAGGGAAGGTGTGGCAAGGAAACTCTCAGCAAACAATCAGAAAGGATTCTTTCAAACAAGGTCATCATTTCTTGGGAGATGAGGATGGCAGGCATGATATTATGCAAATTGTGTCACCAGTCCTACTCAGGAAACTCTAGAGTGACTGTTCAAAGGGCACATTTCTGGGAGAGGTCAAGACTTCAATCAAGTCTTCATTTGGAAGCAAATAACTCAATTTGGGGCTTGTTTTGCTTTTTGTTTTGTTTTGTTTTGCCAACAAGTTCAATATGACCTGTCTCTCTTTTACTACACTCTGTACCTTACAGCAAATTGCTAGCCACCCTCCTCTACTCCCAACCTCCCCACACATACACATGATACATAAATGAGATAGTACAGTGATTTTGAATTCATATTCTGGAGTCAGTCTGTGTAGATTTAGATAAATCCAAGCCCAACCAGTTAGCATCTTTAAGTTTCAGTATATTTCATTAAAAATACTAATGCCCTTAAAAATAAGTGCTAAATACAAACTATTATTATTATTAACATTATATTACTTCTGTGATGGTGACAATGACGATGATATGAAGGAGGAGGTGGAGCTCCTACTTGTGGCATTGCCTCTGTCTGCAACACCTGTCCACCTTTATTCACTCTCTGTGAGAATTTTTTATGTCAACTTTATTTGGCCAAGAGATGCATAGATAGCTGGTAAAACTTTCTTTTTTTAAAATTTTTCATGAATATTTATTGTAATTTTGAGAGAGAGAGAGAGAGACAAAGGAGAGAGAATGAATCCACAACAGGCTCTAGGCTCTGAGCTGTCAGCACAGAGTCTGACACAGGGCTCAAACTCACAAACCATGAGATCATGACCAGAGGCAAAGACGGTGACTAACCGACTGAGCCACTCTGGTGCCCCAAACTTTATTTAGGAGTGTGTCTATGAGGGAAGAGGTTAGTATTTGAACTGGTGAGTTGAGTAAGCAGATGGTCCTTCCCAATGTAAGTAGCATAATCCAGTCCTTTGAGGGTCTGAATAGAAGAAAGTGGAGGAAGTGTGAATCCTCTTTCTCTGCTTGAGCTGAGATATCTATCTTCTACTGCCTTTGGACATTGGTGTTCTTGGTTCTCTGGCTTTCAAACTTGAATACCCTTGCTTTTAGGGTGATCAGACTCAGTCTGAATTTTCTCACCACCTTCCCTGGTTTTTCAGCTCACACATGTCAAATCATGGCCCTTCGTGGCCTACACTGAGCCAATTCCTATAATAATACATATATAGTAGTATGTAATAAATTATAAATATATAAATAAATATAAAATAAAAAGAAATATATATAATATGCATATATGTGGACATATATGTATTTACACTCTGTTGGTTCTATTTCTCTGGAGAATCTTAATATACCTACCTAATTATACTTTTCCTTCATATTCAGTTCAGGTATTATCTCTTCTAGAAAACATTCTTCAAAGTTCTGGGTTGAATGAAGTACAATGCTCCCACAGTACATATGATTCTATGGATAAAAATAATAATTTCTTTTGGGATTGCTTGCTCGGGTTGCCTGGTTTCTACAGTATCTTATAAACACCTCAGAGATAGAGATTATATCAAATTAGGTGAGGATCACCATTATTTAGCCCATTGCCTCGCTCATATGTGTTCAGTATCTCTGCTTTTGAACTGAGCTCCCTGAAGACGAATAATCAACAATCTGTACTTGCCAATGTTGGTGGTACCCTGAGCTTAAAAGGCAACTCAAATAGTGAGATAAATTAAACCTAATCTACCCACCACTCCTCATTTCTTTCCCCTATGTTTTCCCATAAAATATCCCTAACATGTGGCTCTTAAAAAAACTGGCTCAAGATCCCAGTATCTCTGGCCTTTGCCTTCTGCTCTAGTTGTCTTTTCTTATGCATTCAGTGTTCTCTCTACCACGTTGTGCTGTGAACAGCCGGCATTGCGATGACACACCATTGGCTGCCTCCAACATGCCTCCTGACAGCCATCTTCACAAATAAAATTTAAATTGAAACTATTCCAAAAAACATCCATGACCTCAAGAAGATTTATCAGTTCTCCTGGTGTATCTAGTAAATGAAGTTATTATCCTCTCTGCACACAAATTCTGTCTGACAGATGGTGTTTTGTTATTTTAGGAAAGAAATAGTCCACTGAGTCTTTAAAGGTTTCTTTTAATAGTCCCATTGAAACATTTCCATAAATCTTTTGTTTCTCTCAAAGAGAGCACATGTAATAGTCTTCCTTTATATAACTACAGAGAAACATGGCATCTCTTAGGGTTATAAGATGAGATTAAGATCACTGATATGAAAGACTTCTGTCAGCTATCAATACTTTACAACTATGTGGCCAAACAAGGAAACTCACATTTTCCAAGAAGTGTCTTGAGGGATATTTCTTCATGTTATGTCCATATCTCCATAAAACTAGCCATTTAAAATTGTTCTTGTCATACAAACATCTCTGTGTTGCCCATGTGATGTGCTCACATTTTCAGATGCTAAATGATACAACTGAGTTTTATAGTCATTGCTGTCCTTCATTTCACAAGAAAGCAAACTGAGAGAGTAAGAGTTAACCTCACCTAGGAAACAAAAGGTCCATCTGAAAATGTAAACCAAATAGATGGTATTGTTTTATTAATGAATCACAGAAGATAGCAATCATGTGTAATTATTGATACATATCACAAGAACAAGGCTCTATGATCTAAAATTAGGGATGAGTACAAAAGGAGATTACCACACAAGGTCCTTATGGACTGACAGTGCTCAAGGGAAGGGAATGAGAATTTCTGGAAAGCCAAAGAATATGAAAGCTGCAGACATTTATACTTTCAGAAAACGACATTTTGAGCATTTTTTCTTTGATTTGTTGAACATAAGATACCCAATTTGTCATTTTCAGAATACTGAAAGAAAAATTACTCTACTGAATTAAAACATAGATTGAAATTAGTAGTTCTGCATGAACATATTTTAAATGTGTTAAAGAATAAGTAAAATAAATGTAAATATGCCTGCATTATATTTTATGTATATTGCTTATTACTGTATACAGTAAATAAGATCGACTGACTTGATCTATTTTATGCACATTTAGACTCTAAGTTAACATCAGTGGTCTTTTAAAACTGGGAGTATAAGGTAGCTGAATCGTACAGTCCAAGTGTGCTGCCTCAGAAAATTGGGAGTAAAAATTTGTGTGACATTTTTGGAGCAGTATCTCAATATCTAACACTAAGTTTTTAAAAAGTGGAAACACAGTTTTGATCCTATAAACTCCACTGCTAAAAGCTCTCTTCCACCTGGAACAAAGCTTCATTCTTTTTTTTTTAATTTTTTTTTTTTAATTTCCGAGAGAGAGAGAGAGAGAGAGAGAGAGACAGTGTGAGCCGGGGAGGGTCAGAGAGAGAGGGAGATACAGAATCTGAAGCAGGCTCCAGCTCTGAGCATCAGCACAGAGCCCGACGCGGGGCTCGAACCCATGAACCGTGAGATCGTGATCTGAGCCGAAGTCGGACACTTAATCAATTGAGCCACCCAGGCACCCCAACAAAGCTTCATTCTTACAATATGATTATTGAAGTATGGCAAAAATAATTCAATAACAACAGACTCACTCAATGGCTGTGGTACGCAGAAGTAATCAAAATGCTTACAAAACTTTTCTTTTCCTCTGAAAGGATTCTAAACCAACTAGTCTCTCTGACATTTCCCACTGACCTGATTAAATTTTGAAGCTATATTGATGCCGCATAAATGTTAACTTCCATACAGTATGGATGGTCAATGGCTTTCTTATCACATCATTTCATTGATTTCACTCCCTCTTTGGTGATCAGAAGGAACAAGGACAGTTCATAGGTTAATGTATTTGGTAAATTGTGGGATTCATGAGTTTGGAAATTTGTGGAGCCAATGTTAATTGTCATTAAAGTTGACAGGCACATATGGCATCCAATGGGCAAGAGCCAGGGATTCTGGATGCTCTGTACAAGGGTGACATGCTACATTCTACACAAATGTGAATGTCCCACCAGACATTCTGTAGGAAAAAAATTATTTGTAAATATCAGGGACTAGAACCTGAATCTGCTGAATAAATAAGCAAAAAATAGTTTTTAGGGATTTAATACACACTAAAATTTCCAGGACTATAACAGTCAATAATGTTAACATAAGATTGTTTATGGGTTTTTTTTATTTGACAGAGAGAGAGAAAGAAAAGAGAGAGAGAGAGCACACAAGTGGGGGAAAGAGGAAGTGGGAGAGAATCTTAAGCTGGCTCATTGCTCAGCACAGAGGTTGACGTGGGGCTAGATTCTACTACTCTGAGATCAAGACCTGAGCCGTAATCAAGAGTCAGACACTTAATCAACTGAGCCACCCAGCTGCCCTTGTTTATGATTTATAGAAATACTGTCCAGGTTTTATTCATGAATTTGGATAATCATGACACTGACTATAACATCACTCATGATATTTTTATTGACAAGTGATTAATCTTATTACTATGTTGTCTTTTGTAGCTATTGTATTTATGTTTTTCTATGTGTAACATTATTTAACATTTCTTGAACCCAAACTTATTCTTCTAAATTGTGGAAAATATTTGGTCCTTTTACTTTACTCTGTAGTGCAGATAGTCTAAGCATTTATTTATGGAATCATATCTTAATTATTATGACTTGCTTTCTTTTGTTTTTCTTTCAGAGTTCAGTGAAAGCATTACATTGCTTTTTGGAATAGTGTGTATAGGTGAGTTATAGTTTTTATTTTTATTTTTTTCATTTTTTGTAACGTTTATTCATTTTGAGAGACAGAGAGAGGAAGGGTGTGAGCAGGGAAGGCACAGAGAGACAGAGGGAAACACAAAATCTGAAGCAGGTTCCAGGCTCCTAGGTGTCAGTGCAGAGTCTGATGCGGGGCTTGAACCCATGAACCGTGAGATCATGACCTGAGCCGAAATCTTATGCTTAAATGACTGAGCCACCCAGACGCCTCTAGTTTTTAATCAATATTAGGATGATAAAGAAATATCAAAATGTGTATTATTATCCTTAAAAAATATTAACATGTGTTTTGTAAAAGAGGTTTTGTATCTGATAAGGTCAAGAATTACGAAGTTATTATAATATGTTATCCTACTGTCCATCCCAATTAAACTCACCAAGACTGAAAAGAAGGTAGACCCCAGGCCTCAAGTACAAGTCTTATGATCAGTCATTTGCAGTGATATTTGTGAAAAGCAGAGTAACCCCAGAGAACTTGCCTCAAACAGTCCAAGACTGGGAGCATTTTCCTGAAGTCGTTACTAACAGTGTGCCCTTACACTCAAAGCTCCCCAGCTGGGATGGTGTATTATTGGTTCTCACTAATAGACAGAGGATGTAAGGCAGGGCTGCTGGTAATTTACTTACCCTGCTGGCCATCAGGTCACCAGGAACAGGAACTTACTGTATAACTCGTATTGTTGTCCCACATAAATGCCCAGATTCATACACCACACAGAACACAAAGTACCTCTTTTCTTTTGTCACCTTTTAACACCACTCAGGTTTCGCCCAGTATCTATCTAGAATTCCCCATTTCTTCCTGCACCAATTGAAATTAGGCTTACATTAAGTTGAATCATATGGAATTCATAGGTCAATCCTGTAGGTTAGAAAGAGTTGAATATTCACAGTTTCTTTCTTTCTTTCTTTTTTCTTTTTAGGTAGAAAAGCAATTTATTCCATTATAAGCACTTACACAGTTGGTCATGGAAAGTAACAGGACTGCTGGTGAAATAGGTCACCCGACATAGAGATGGTATCAAACCAGTGGTCAAGGATTAACTCCTCACTTGGCTCTATTCCTTCCTCACTTTAGCCTTTACTTATAGGAGTCTGAAAAACTTGGGAATCCACCCTAAGGAAAAAAAATTACTACACACAATATTCCCCTTTCTGTGACAACTTTAGGCCTTTGTTCTAGAAAATTCCTGAAGAAAATGTAAATCTAAGTCTGTCGTTTTACTGAATCAAGTCCCCCAGTTAATATTTAGAAAACACCCTCTGTTCGGGTGTTGATGGCACCTATCATAGAGGAATAGCCAAACCAAGTCTGTGTCTCAAAACCAGTGTTAAATCTATCTCAGGGTTGAGGGGAACAAACAGGAGAGTTTAAAATCACAAAAAGTGAAGATATATCTATGACCCTTGTCCTTCTGGATCCACTCCTCCTTCAGGGTCTTCACCATTACAAATGTCTGCCATTTGTCAACCCTATATGATATTGTCTTCTGATATAGACCAAATCACCCAAGGTTCATTGGGACTCCAGGAGAAATCAGATGTCTTGGCAGTGTGACCAGCATGAATAAAGAATTCTGGTGGCCTGTCCTCTGCATCTTCTGAGATTGTTCCTCTCCCATTTTATATAAATCCCAGACATTCAGTCCGTGATCAGTACTACTTGAAGCCACAATTCTGAGACCATCACTGAACTTGGAATATTTCATCCTTATGTGATTCAAAGGAACGCAACTTATGTTTCAGATTTCTTAGGTCCCACAAGGCAACAGTCTTGTTGGCTGATCCTGTGGCAAGAATGAACTCACTCTGCACAATGAACTCACAATGCAAAACTCATTGTTTGAATGAGTATTGCAGATCACATGTTTCTGATCATCAGCAACTAACCCAAATAGAGACTCATGGACCAGATGCCAGGAAACATCTTCTACTACTGCTGTATGCCCTGTAAAGATGGTGTTTACATCCACAACTTCCTTTGGAACAGCACTGATGTCCCAAAGGCAGATCATATGGTCATCTGAAGCACTAAGTAAGTGTCCACTGAGATTTGGGTTCCAAAAGAGCCTATCGCCTTCCTCTTGATGTCCACAGAGATGCAAGTCTGGGATGTGCTCTCCAGAAGGGTCCAGTTTGGAAGGATGCTTTGTACAGTCAAAAATAAGAACATTGCTGGATGGAGTCTTTCTTGCAATGATGCAAGAGTCCTGGAGAATATAGCATTCTCCTTCATGGTTGATCTTGATTTCTATTTCAATGTTTCCACTAAATGAGCCAAAACCTTCAAATTCTCCCTTCTCACTGTCGTAGTGGGAAGTGTCAACATGAGCATTATTGTTAGGGAGCTGCACCCTGGCTGTCACAAGGTGGTTTTGTTCATCCGGCATGTGCATTCCCAGGACAAGCTGATGAACACTGAAGTCTTTCCTTTCTGGTCTGGTTACATCTGGAGGTCACTGTGCAGTTAGGCTAGGCCACTCCAGAGCATGGGTCATCACCAAATCGTAAAGATAAAGAGATATTCTTTTTCCATATCTTGTACTCTTCTTTGATCACACCTTCTTCTTCTGTGTCACCAAAGGCTGCTTCCTTGTCAGCTGTGGGGGATCCCGGGGCAGAGTATTGCCAGAGAGGTGGTGAGGCAATGAGCCACAATTTCATATTCTTACTCCTCTATGTCCACTTCTTGGTATTATCCTGCCATCATCATGTGGGAAGTGGTTTGGTATCTTTTGTTTGTTTGTTTCCTCAAGTACATGAAGAGCTTATTGGGCTGCTGGAATACAAATTATCAAAGAGGAAAACATAAACCAAAACACAGACCTATGTTAACAGGTATCAGTAGTTGAGAGCAGGGCAAATGGGCATACAACATACTTGCAATTTTGGGCCTTTTTTTCCTTTTATTTCAAGCCAGTTCTTTATAACTTAAATCTATCTCTTTGTTTCCAAAAACAATAATTAAACATAACCATGCAACTTAGTTTTGTTAACTGTATGTCTCATAATCATATTACTAATAGAGGGGGCACATTCATAGAGGGCTATTTATGCCCTGATAAAATATTGTTAATAGGGAGTCATTAACTTTATGCATGCTTGAAATAAATAGTTTCCGCAAATAGTTTGTCCTAAGAAGAATTCCTCCCTAAAGGACTTAGATACTAGCTTTCTTAAATGAGTAGCAAATCAGGTGCTTAGTCTGTGCCTGCAAACATTCACATTTTTTCAATATTGTGAAAATGTGAAGTACTAAGAGAAAAGGGATCTTTTTCTCAGCAGCCAAAAGATAAGAGCGGAGGTTCTTAAAATTACACTTAAACAGGTATACCTTGACCAAAAAAAACTGTGAGGCCAAATGACTCTCTTGGCTATTGGCCACGTGAAAGCAAAATAAAAAGGCCTTCAGGCTTGTAACTTCGACTTGACAAGCCTTTGCGATAAATGAAGATAGAAATTGCTAGTGTTGAATTCTCAATGCTGGGGGCAGGGTCATTTACAGTGGCAATGGCAGAAGTTGAGTCTCCCACAAAGTGATCCCTACAGAGAAGGTAGGAAGACAAAGGCAGTGAGAGAATCAAGGCTATTTAATTCATCCCACATTTGTTTTGTGACTATTTAAATCTAGACATTTGAGATGGAGGGAAAAATGCCATCCCTGAATACACAGAAATTTTAGGCTAATATAAAATTAGAGCTGTTGTTCATTTGTCAGTTCATTCATTCATTCATTCATTCTCTTAAAGTCTTCAACCAAAGACTTGCAGGAACACGGACATAACTGAATAATGGGAAATGATGGGACATCTCATTAGAGGATGTTGGAGAGGACTTAGAGTAGGAATTGGGCTTCTGTTAGGTGATTATGAAAAGAATTCAAAGAAGCAGCTCTATATAGAATACTGTCAGGAATTGGGGTTATTCCATGTTGGGTATATTCATTATTTTTATCTAGAAAACAAGGTGAACAAAGAAAGTCTAAAGCTATGATCGAAAAAGAAACATCACTGAATCATATTAGCCAAGATAAGGATAGTGGCCTATTTTTGTGGTTTGAGCAATGCCTTTTTTTTTTTTTTTTTTTTTTTGCCTTGATTCATCAGCCACCAAGTGGCCTTGTTTGAAACACCAAGGTTCTTCTCCAAGTTCCAGGCTTCCCTGAGCTCTCAGTTTTTCTTTTTCATGTCATTTATTCAACAATCATCTATTAAACATCTTATAGGTATACACCTTTAAAGTTATAAGTATACATTTGATAGCCTCAGTCCTCAAAAAAATAGCTGAGTTTTATAGTTACAGAATACAAAGTAGAATTATATGCTGATGAAGTGGCCCAAATGAACGAATTTTCAGGATGGTAGGGAATATTCAGTGAAGGGTCCACTGAGGAGGTGGTATTTTGCTAAGTGTGGAAAGATGCATCACTTTTGAAAGTTTCAGATAAGGAAGAACGTTGTGGGCAGAAGTAGCAACTGAGAAAGTCCTCATAGATGAGAAGTACTCTGAGCACCAAGAGAAGTCTGAGAAAGGACCTCATGCATTAGATAGATGAGTTAACTAACACCTTTTTACTTTCCTTTGACTATAAGGAACTATGGAAGGATTTCATACAAAGGAAATACATGATCACATTGGTGCTTGCTTGAGTACTTAGTTTGTAGAGTGGGGTTAAGAATATATATAGAAGGGATGACTGGAGAACTAAATAAGATCATACTAACAGAGATTATTACAGAGCCTGGATTGACCTTGGTGCATCCTGATGCTTCCTGCCACATGGGTTCCCCACCTGCTCCCAGAGAGGCTGTGTACCCCGTGGAAGCAAGAGCCCCCAGAGACGTGAAACTTCAATCACTGAAGAAAGACTGTCTTTTTTTTTTTTTTAAGTTTATTTATATCTATCAAGAAAGAGAGAGACAGACAGAGAGAGGGAATCCCAAGCAGGCTCCGCACCATCAGCAGAGAGCCTGATGTGTGACTCGAACTCATGAACTGTGAGATCATGAGCTGAACCGAAATCAAGAGTCAGGACACTTAACTGACTGAGCCACCCAGGCACCCCAGAAAGACTGTTTTTTTAAGGAGACAGAAATGATTTAGTATTTTTAGTAATTTCACTTGATTCTGGAGAAGGATAAAGCAATTATGAAATCACATGTCAGTGATAAGTATTGTCTGGTTTTAAAAAGCAGTCATTCTTCAGCATTCAAGAGTCTCTCATGAGCACTGGGTGTTATGTGGAAACTAATTTGACAATAAACTATTTGTAAAAAAAAAAAAAAAAGAAGAAGAAGTAATCACTGGAAAAAAAGCAGTCATTCTTTCATAACTTTTCATGAAGCCACCATTAGATATAAAAATTTAAATATTCTGTCTGCAAAACATTAAGCACTGAAAAGCATGAGAAGGGAAGACATGGCAACTTCTCAAAAGGTCTAAAATAGGATGGATTCTAATCTTTCTGGGATAATTTAAGAGGCATCTTGTGTGACGATAAGGAAATGAAGTGGGTGACCTCTCGATATCCTTTATAGACTAGAAATTATTCGATAATGTATCCTAATAAGTCCTTGCAGTTACCAAAATAGGAAAGGGCTTCTTTTTGAACTCTGTTATTTATTTATTTATTTTTTTTTGTAGAATTAAGGATTGATTTACTTTAAAGTTAAATTGGGTGTGAAATTGGTTCTAAAGTTTTTAAGCAAAAAGGCTATCTATTATTTTTATTTTTTACGATTTCACAAATAATACATTCTTATTTTGAGGAAAAGCATTGAAAATATAATAATCTACAAGAAAGAAAAGACATCACCCATAATTTCATCACTTATATATGTTTCTGTTTAATAATTTGGCATCTACTCATCTATTATATTTAATACAAGACATCACTGCAGGCAAAATTCAATTCTTAGCCCTCCTTGGGTTCAATTCATCCTCCAACGGTCTTATCTGAAATTCTACTCCTTGAAAAATTCCTTTTTCTTTTCCTTCTCATCACATCTGCTCTCAACTGTCATCACAAATTCGAGTGTCTTTTAGGTCATTTTACAATTCTGTTCACCACATCTACATTGAAGGACAGTGAATAGCCTGGTTGAGGGAAGACAGCATCAATTGCTTTTTATTTATCAAACTACTTTCTCCTCCTTCAGAGCTTTATGTACCATTAAATGCAGTCCCTTGAAAACTGCCCACAAAAATGTTCAAGGAATAAAATGGTACAAACAACTCAGGGAAACCACTTAGCTGTCTGGTATATAAACATCAAGGTTGTAGACAGCTCTCTAAAGATAATGGGCATCAAAATAGAGGAAGTCTCCTGTATATAATTCAATACAAACTCACACATTCTACTGTATGACATGAGTGGCAGCAAAAATTTTAGTCAAGGACTTCATTCTGAAGCAAAGAGATTTAAAATTTTACATTATCTGTAATTTTTTTAATAAGGGAATTGAAGACAGAATCAAAAGTAATACAGATTTTAATTTTCGGCAAGGTAGGTCCAGTAGGTACCAGCCATTATCAGAATAAATTTTTAAAAATTAAAAAAAAACAAAAATATACAATCATGTCTTTATTAAGTTTTCATCTTTGGTTAGCAAACAGAAACTCAGTTAAAAATGAGACACTTTGCCACAGCACCTGAGTGGGATCAGACAGGATTTTGGGGAGTAGCCATTTGTTGGGGAAATCTTTGTTTTCTTCTGCTAGTTGCCCTACTTCATTTTTTTCTTTATTCTATTATTATCCAGCATGTTTGGGGGGAGCGTAATCATGAAATGCCTTGCATAGTGTTAAATACTTTCCATGGTGGTGAAGACTCTACATGCCACATTTCATTTAATCCTCATTATAAGCTTATGGTAAGTACAATTATTACAGAGATTTTATATTTAAGTCAATGAATTTCCAGAGATTAAGTCATTTGCTTATGTCAGACTGCTAGTGAGTAACCCCAGGTGGTATGTCACCATAGCCATCATGGTTAATGCCTGAATAGATGGCCCAATCTCATTCTCTTTATTAATATTTTTAAAAGGGGATAATATTTGCCACCAATGTGCCATATATATTTATGTATGTATATAATTTTTTTAACTTTGAGGGGAGATGGATATGTTCATTACCTTAATTGTGCTGGTGGCTTTGCATATAAACACCAAAATTTATCAAATTTTAAAACTTAAATAGGTGCTATTCACTGCATTTCAGTTATACCTTACTCACGCTTTTAAAAAAAATAAATTCTAGGGGTGCCTGGGTGGCTCAGTTGGTTAAGTTTCCAACTTTGGCTCAGTTCATGAACTCGTGGTTCGTGAGTTCGAGCCCCACATCAGGCTCCATGCTGACAGCTTAGAACCTGGAGCCTGCTTCGGATTCTGTCTCTCTCCCCTCATGCTCTGTCTCTCTGTGTCTCTCAAAAATAAATAAACATTATTTTTTTATTCTAAGTAAATAAATAAAATAAATTCTATTTTCCTATATAAAGAGTGAGAGACTGCTCCTTGATGGGAAATACAAAGAACCTCAAGCAGATTGATATGAATAAGTTAAAGAAAACTTCTTGCAGACAGAAGGTGCTAGAGTAGCACAAGGACCAATTCCAATAAGTATAAATATTCAATCAACATGTTGTTATGATTATTATTAGTAGTAGCAATAGTAGTATGGAAATGAGTAGTATGGAAGAAAGCACTTCCTTTAACTGGGTCACTGCTTATTTTGGACACTGTGTCATACTCCGAGGAAGAGAGAAGAAGGAGTAGGGAGGGGAACCAGAAGTCTTTACTTTGATCCATGCAATAAACATATACTACTATTAGATCAGGCTTTTTATTAAATGCTGGGGATGTAAGATATACACGTACAATTCATGCTCCTATGGAGTTCTTTTACAGAGGTAAATATGGGGATCTTTCATGGAGAACAAAAAAGAAAGACATCTGTCCAGCTAATGGTAGAATTGAGTTACAGACAGGAACCTTTCCTAGAGATTATGTCTCTAGTAAGAATGGTCTGATTAAGAAAGTGGGAAAGTGCATTGCTAACAGTAACCAGTGTGTGTTAAGGCACACATTTGTGAGTGCAGACAATCTGGAGGATTTCAAGCATTCCAGTGTGGCTCCAGCATGGGCAGGATGAAATGTTAAGAGAGGAAATCAACAGGGACAAATATGGTTGTAAGTGATCAAAAGGAATTCTATATCTAATGTTAAAGCGTCTGGATTTTATTATGAATAATGAGACAGGGTAAGAAATTTAAGACCAGATTTAACTTGCGTGATCCATTTCAGTGACTTCTGCATATTTTATCCTATATCTACATGGTCTTTGAAATTTATGTAGTAAACTGTGCAAAAGAGATCTATTTTAAAAGAGTTGTAACAGAGTAAAACTAGTTTGAAGACAGAAGGTGCTAACATCCTCCTTCTGTGACAGCTCGAGGATTTTGTCTCACCACAGAAAATCAACAAAATTGTGAACCATTCTGGGTGTCTGGTATATTGCAATCACTTTTCTTATTATAGGACTAGCATAGACTAGAATTTACTAGTGTCTTACAACTATGAAATCATAAAACATCAGATCTGAAAAAAAGTCTGAAACCAAACTCCATTTATAGATAGGCAAAATTAGGGTCCGTGAGAAATGAATTCCCTGGTGTTGCATAATCAGAAACTGAGACAGCAAATAGCACAACACACAACTACCACTGCCTAGTCCTGGTCTCCTTAATGCTCACCAGGCTTCCTCACCTTCTGTTTCCAACACCTATGACTGATAGTTGATGGGAAAATATTATTGATCATTTGAAGATTAGCATCTGTAATGACCAGTATATAAAAATCATATGACTATACACCTGAAACTAAAGTAACAAAGTGGGCCAACTATTTTTCAATTAAAAAAAAAGCACACATTAAGTTGTAAAACAAACAAACACATAAAGCTATTTTAAAACTGAAAGCAAGACTGTTTGACAAGAATTTATGGTGGGTTCTCCAAAGTTCCTTGTCACATGGTTGCAGCAAAACTTACAGATGAGCAGTGCCTGGGTGGCTCAGTTGGTTAAGTGGTGGACTTCAGCCTAGGTCATGATCTTGTCATGCCCAAGTTTGAGCCCCATGTCACGCTCTGTGCTGACAGCTCAGAGCCTGGAGCCTGTTTTAGATTCTCTCTCTCTTTATCTCTCTCTCTCTCTCTCCCCTTCCTCCCCTGCTCATTCTCTGTCTGTCTCTCTGTCTCTCCAAAAATAAATAAACATTAGGGGCACCTGGGTGGCTCAGTCAGTTAGACGTCTGACTTTGACTCAGGTCATGATCTCGTGGTCCATGGATTAGAGCTCCGCATCGGGCTCAGTGCTGATGGCAGAGCCTGGAGCCTATTTCAGATTCTGTGCCTCCCTCTCTCTCTGCCCCTCCCCAGCTGATGCTCTGTCTCTCTCTGTCTCAAAAATAAGTAAATGTTAAAAACATTAAAAAAATAAACATTTAAAAATTGGAAAAACAATTACACATAAAAATTTTTCAAATTGGTGACAAGTTGAGGTACTCAAAAATGCACACAGGCTTCTGGTTCAAGATGACAGACATCTTTTCTTCTTCCCAAAAGTTTATTAAAGAGATAGGAAAGAAATAATAACAACGACAACAACAACTACTACTACTACAACTACTACTACTACTACTACAGTGTTTAGAACAATTATTATGAAAAAAGGATTTTCTAAGGAGGTTTTCTAAGAAGGATGACAAAAACTCAATTATACAGCCTTGATTTTTACACCTCCCCCTAAAAATACAGACTATCCTAATTAGGGGTATAGAGGTTCTGGGTATATAGTCCTTTGATTTCCTCACTTATTACTTAAAGAGACATGTGGCCTTAAACTGAGCACCTGCCTCTATTGTCAAAATATTTTAATCCGAGAAAGCTACCGACAAACAACCCATTTTCTTTTAAACAAAGAAGCACGAACTCAGTGACACAAACTTAACATTTGGAGGAGTCTTGAAAACAGTATCTCCTGTCACTGTACCTCCAGATGTGGAAATAGGGCAGGAAGACACAGATCTAAGTGTTTGAACTCAGGTTCCTGTGTCTTCAATGGCAGGGGTGCCTGTTCCCCATGTCTGTGAATACCGCCACCTGACCTGGTTGCTTGACAACTCTCTTCCTGACTCTCCTTATACCATATATCAGCAAGTTCTTCCAAATTTATGTTTCAACTAGATTTCAAACGTGCTCACTTTTCCCCTCTTTAATTATATCCACAGTAGTCATAAGTCAATAATTATTTATCGTGTTTCCACCCTGTGCCAGATACATTTGCACCTGCTGCTGTGAGGCAGTCCCAACACTCAACACATTTACATTAGATTTGAAGTAATAATATGAAAAAAAAACCCCACAACCAAATAAATCAGATAACAGAGTGATATGTGATGTAAATAAAATAAAATCCCAGTTTAGCTCATCACTTTTTCAGTAAATCTTAGGGGGTACCTTTCTTTTACACTCCAAGAGTGCCAAGCATCTCTATACTCTGCTTTGTCGTTATGGTTGCTGGTAATTATTCCCAAGTAAGACAGAGGGAGAGGCACGCAGAGGCATATGCACTTACCTGCAGACTCCACTTGTGCAAGGCACTTCACGTAAGGAGCCTTGCAGCCATGCTTACCAGTGAAACCACTACAACTTGTGAATGTTTTTTTTTTTAATTTTTAATGTTTATTTATTATTGAGACAGAGAGAAACACAGCTTGAGTGGGGGAGGTAAGAGAGAGAGGGAGACATAGAATCCAAAGCAAGCTCCAGGCTCTGAGCTGTCAGCACTCGAACCCACCAACCATGACATCATGACCTGAGCCGAACTCGGTTGCTCAACCAACTCAGCCACCCAGGTACCCCTAACTCGTGAATGTTATAAAGCAAAACAAAAAATCAAATTTCAAAAAAATTTTAATGTTTATTTAATTTTGAGAGAGAGAGATAGAAAGAGAGCAGAGCGAGAGAGCAGGAGGAGAGGAGAGATAGAGGGGGATAGAGGATCTGAAGCTGGCTCTGTGCTCACAGCAGAGAGTCCGATGCCTGGTTTGAACTCAGGAACCATGAGATCATGACCTGAGCAGCAGCGAAGAGTCTGACCCTTAACCAACTGAGACCTCCAGGCACCCCAAAAGCAACCTTTTAAAGTCTCTGAAAACTGCCCTTAGGACATACAGCAAATGAAAAACATTTATTCAAGGAAATCTGCATCTCAATAAAAACTGCAGAGAAGGGGGGAGTCTGTGTCACTTGCATGCTCTCGCTCCACTCAATCTCCAACTGAGCAAGGAGGGGCTCCAAACTGAGTGGGTGTGGCCAAGAAGACTAAATCCCTCTCCCTCAAACTCCCAGTTAAGGGCTACAGTAGCTTCCTAGGAAGAGCCAATGTTAGCCTTTTTCATCTCCCAGCTCTGTGTTACAGAGGCTAAATTCCAGGCAAGTGCAGCCCAGAGGCTGGGAATCCCTCCCACACTCAGTCTCAATTTGTAGGGTGAAGGCTTTCCCTCAGGTGTGCAGAAATTGCTGAAAAATCATCCATTCCCTACAGATATCTAGGGCAAATGTATGCCTTTCCTTCTTCATTGACTATAGTGACCACACCCATTTCTCTATTTTCAGACTTTGCCATTATACCTAGACCAAGAGAGGCACTCAAATGCTTGTTGAAAAAGAGAATTAAATAAAAACTTAGATCTCTGTTATTTCTAATTATATAATCTTATCCATCGATCTTGGTTTAAATTGTTTCCTTCCTAGATTCGGTCCTTCCCAGAATCTCAGAACGTGACCTTATTTGGAAATAATGTCATCACAGATGTAATTAGTTAAGATGTGTTCACACCAGAGTAGGGTAGGCCTTTAACCTAATATGACTGATAACCTTATAAGAGAAGAAAAAGAGATAGATACAGGTTGGGACAGAAATTGAAGTCATGATGAGGAAAGCCAAGGAACAGCAAGGAATGTCAGCAATCACTAGAAGGTGGGAGAGAGGCAACGGGCAGATTCTCCCTCTAAGCCCCTAAGAAGGACCCAATCTTGCCAACACCTTAATTTTGGACTTTTAGCCTGAACTGTGTAGGAATATATTATTGTTGTTTTTAGTCCCTAGGTTTATGATACTTTTTATAGCAGCCCTAGGAAGCATATACCATCTTTTTAGATTCAGCTCCAATGCTCTCTCCTACTTAACTCTTCCTTGATTCCATCTAGACCAAGTGCTTCTGAAGGAAAAGATACATCTTGTTCTTACTTGTACCCTTACGGTCTAACATACAATAGGAGATTTAGTGCCGCCTTTTGAAAAGATGAAGTTCCTTCCCTCTGGAAGCAATCTGTTCCTCTTCTGCGTGCTCACAACACTTAATAAATGAAAAAGAGAGAAGCTGATTCACATTAGTGTCAGAACAAAATAGTGACCGTGGTGAAAAGATGTAGAACGACAATTGTAGTCCATAATGGATAACCCATAATATAGACTGAATTGACAGAAATGTGTAGGGCAGCAAATTGTTACACAGTGTTTTTCATGATTTCTAGGAACTAGGGTAGGATCCTTACTATTTTTTTCCCAGGAAACACTTTGGTTTTCCCAGGAATTCTTGAGACCCATGCTGTAATGGAGAGGATTTCCCACTAAGCGAACATGCCCACTGATGCAGACAGGAAAGATGAGGTAGGCATTAATCTTGGGTTGCTCTCTCTTAGGAGACCCCAGCTTGGCCTTCTTGTGATCATTCTAACATTCTACATCTGGAAGTGAAAACAACAGAACAGAGCTTTGTCACTCGTGGCAGGGGTTTCTGTCTTGTAATCATGGAGAAGAGTGGTGTAAAATACTAGGTGAGAGCCAAAAGTCTGACATTCTATTTGCATTTTCAGGAAACACCCTAGGGACTAAGGAAAGAAAAAATAACCTCTCATTTTTAGTGTTCAATTTGTAACAAAATGCAATCATAGAAAATCTTATTTCTTTCCCTGGATTTTCTGTTTCAGTTTGCAGCTCCCTGGCAAGCTTATTATGACAATATAGACCGAGAGAATGGCTGACATTCTCCTGAAAAATACAAACCTTAATGATACATTTTATGGTATATGATTTGAGATGCTCATCCTTGAGTGTGCATAATGCTCTGAATCATCATTGTTTTGGCATCAAGATATGATTGATATTAGATGTTATACCTAGTATTTTGTCACCTTCTAAGAGGCAACTTTTAAAATTGGATTCTTTTGAACATTTACCAGCTGCATGATATTATCTCTGGAGGAATGAATATTTGGATAATTGGGAACTCTAAAACGTTGATGTAGGGATTTATGATTTGGATAAAATTGCCTTCTGCAACATGAATTTTTGAGAGACTGGAAAAATTCTTACATCCCAAAAAGACTCAGAACTTATGAACTGTATCAAGATATATTCAGATTTATACTGAGGCTTTATTGCATTTTTCAGTTAACAGATTTGTGCCTCCTTTGATCTTTGATCCCAAAAGACTCAACCTAGCACACTACCATATCATACTGAAACATGTGTATTTTCACGCTCAGTGAAATGCAACTTTTAAACACTCAACACGTTTTTACAAAATGTCTCATGCAAACTTAAAAAGATTTCCATACAAGAGAACTTTAAACATAACTTCTAATTTTCAAATAACCTCATCGCTTCATGTTTATTACAGTGCTTACAATTTCACCATTCTTTTCTTAACCTGGGATCGTAGCACAGGGCACACCACCAGAAAAATAGATGAGTTCAACCTTTAATTACCATAATTTATTCTTTATCAATGTTTAATCAATAAATATGTCCTTGTCAGACTTCTGATATTTTTTCATGGTATATTTTTCATGATCCAGATCATATCCAGTTCAAAACATATCTAGGTATAAGCCAAAAAGTTAGAAGTCCCATACTGAAGCTTATATTACCAATCACGGCATCCTTTCACCTTCTTTCACCACTGACAGATATTGATTGAGCTCATTTTATGTGCAGGCATTACCTTCTAAATACCAAATAAAATGCAAATAAGAAAGTCATAATACCTGACACCAAGAAGTATAAAACAACACCTTGCCTTATAAAGCAACGTGTGTTTAAGGTAGATTCAAGTAATAATTGCAAATGGAAATCAGATGTGAGAAACCTCTGTGGATTAGGAAAGTCTACTGCTAAATAGGTATGGGGTTGAAGTTCATCTTGACTGTGATTTCAGAATTAAATATATAGGATTCTTGGGGGACCAAGGATTTTGATCTTTGAGCTTCTGACCTTTGAGTTAATTTCTCTGAAATGGCTTATAAAAGTATAAAAATTGTTATCTATATCTATATCATTATGAAAATATGTAAGAGACTCCTTGGCTCTAGAAAACCTCATACAAATGGTTATATGCAATAATGAGGAACACAGGCAGATTTAGCTGCAGGAAGCTCCAGAAGAAAACAAATAAACAAACAAACAAGCATGGAAATGAGGCATGAACAATCATTTTCATACATTCCTATTTCCATTGGTGGTTTCATCCCATTCTCTCTTTTCCAAAGATTTAGTATTCTGTGTCATACTGTTACATAACTTTTAAAACTGAAGTATACTTGGACAATATATATGTGAGCTGTTTTCTCTTGCAACCAAAGGCCCCACAGAGGCACCCTGAAGCTGCCCTTTGGAGCTGAGCTGAGCAGCTGGGCGAGACTGAGCTCCAGCCTTCTCCTGACTCGTCCTCACAGGACTTCAGCCAGAGAAGCTCAGCTTTTCCCTGATTTTTAGTTTAGTTTTGTTTTTTAAAAGCTAGACTTCTGTATATCATTTTTTAACAAGAAAAGTATTTGAAAAGAAATACTTAACTATTGATCTATTCCAATGCTCTCATTTAAAAAATGGGAAATATGAACATTTATAGAGATTAGGAGTTACAAAAGTTTGCAGCTAAGGATTTGAAAGGAAAATTAGGAAGAAATTAAATTAATTTTCACAGTAGAAAAATCATTTTGCATAGCACCCATTAGGCTTATCTTTTATTTGTCTTTCTCATGAATCCAGACCATCAGAAGAAGAACAGAAATGGTCTTCTAACTTTGCAGCTCAATACTCACAGGTACAATTACACATGTGTGTCCAAGTCTCCAAAAATGGGCCAGTGTTAAGAAAAGCCAGCAAAGGGGTCCCTGGATGGCTCATTTGATTAAGGGTCTGGATCTCAGTCTTGGCTCAGGTATGATCTCACAGTTTTGTGAGTTCAAGACCCACATCATGCTCTGTGTTGACAGTGTAGAACCTGCTTGGAACTCTCTCTCTCTCTCTCTCTCTCTGTTTCTCTCTCTCTCTCTCCTCTCTCTCTGCCCTTCCCCACTCTCTCTTGCTCTCTCTCAAAATATATAAATAAACCTTAAAAAAAACTAAAACAAGTAAATTGATATAATCAGCTACTTACTTATTATAAAAGCTAATGTTTTTAGGCAACAAATTCAAAATAAACACATTTCAAAATAAATCTTGCCAAGACACTTACTAGTGTTCTGGTAAGTTTACATCATGAGAAACAAATATAAAGGCATAATAATACTTTGTGTTTGACACCCTACAGAGTTCTGTTTATCAGTAATTGGGATATTCAAGTTAGTTAAATGTAGTTCCACCTTGCATTTTATCTTACATTTCAGATGTGCAAGATTCTCACAGAGAATGTATTTCCAGTCTGTTGGTATTTGATATAAATGTAGTCCAAGTCAAATATGAAAAGGCAATGTCACTATTGAACACTCTAATAACATCAATAAAACCCCTGAATCAAAAGATACCCTTCATTATTTCACAAATCATGTCATTTAGTGTGTCACAAATTTGCAGGCCAACCAACCAACCTGTTGGGAGGCACAAAGTAGCTGTAACCTAACATAACAGAATGACCTGTCCTTTGTAGTCAGATGAACTGAACTGCAAATTCAAGCTCTGAAAGATATATTTTTGAATCTCCATTTCTTTGATTGCTTAGCAGAGAGAGATACCTGTAAAAATGAGATGATTATTAAATGAAATCATGAAATATGCAAATCTCATAACCAGGTTCTTGCCACAAGGTACTCTAAACTAATATTCAATCCAATTACATTGTTTTAGTTAAGTACCAAAATTAGAATCAATAGTAGTAATAATGGTAATGGGAGAAGTTGTAAATTTCTAGAAGTTAACAAGGCAGATAGAAACACCACCATATAATCTCTTTTCTCTCTCCACATTCTATAAAAAGATTAAAAAAAATAACTTATAAAATGGCATAACCTGTAACAAGGAGAATGATAAAAAAAAAAAAAAAGTGACGCATGGCCAGGCAATTTCAACAATTATTTGATCATGGAAAGGACATGAGAATGGATCTAGGGATGCAGCCTCAAGCTTGGCCATGTGCACTGGGCTCTATTTTGCCAAAGAGGGTGCTCACTTGTTGCTGAGCTTGATATTTAGAATGCGACATTTAGAATTCACACTTAGAAACTGGGCTAAAATGTGGGCTGTAATTAGCATCTACTCTTAAATCATGGGTCTAACAGAACACAAGTAGGTGGGAACAGTTCATTTAGTGTGAGCACGCAGAGCGCACCCTGCAGTGTGGTATCTGTGTCTAGACAAAATGTCCTTCTGCACAGACAGGTATTTCATGTCTAGGGGAAACAAGACCCCTGAGGAGAGCTCTACTTGACCTGACATTGAGTTTTCTCAGGACCACAGCCTGTCTATCAACAGCCTATCTATGAAGAGTGAGCAACCTGGCCTTGCTTTTGTTCCACACACACATAAACATCCAAAGTAAAGAATCGACAGACCTTTCAAGAAATTTGATACAATGAAAGACTCTGAAATGAAACAGAATGAAAGAAAAAAGAGCTTAAGAAAATAGCTTCAGGAAAACGTACACATTTTATATGGAGAGAAAAACAGAATCTTCTGAAACATAAGAATCACAGAAATAGATATTAAAAGTAGCACTGTCAAAATAAAACATATAATAAATGAGACAGAAGACTAAGGTCAAGAAATGTCTCTGAGGATAGAACAAAAGATTATATAGAAAATGAGAAAGGAGATAAGGAACAAGAGGACCAGATGAGAAACCCATAAAAGTTCCAGAAATAGAGACTAGAAAAAAAAATGATGAGGAAGAAAATCACACATGATGTGTGAAAATAAAATCAGAAATCTGGATGTATCAATTTTAAATTGCAGATGGTGGAGAATAAAGTGAAGACCCTAAAACTGTCCAAAAGCAATGAAAAAAAAAAATAGTTCAGTTACAAAGGTATGAAATATAGAGTGGCCTCAGCCTTTTTCTTAGCAACAATGAATGTGGGAAGACAATGAAAAAATACCTTTGGAATTATGATTATGAAAAAAAGATTTTTCAACCCAGACTAGAAGACGTTGGCAGACTACTATAAAGTGGGAAGACAGAATAAAGACATTTTCATCATGAAAAGACTCAAAGAATTACCCTTATTCCCACTTTGGAAATTAGGATATATTTTAGTAAAATAAGAAATGTATCTAATTAAAAGCAAGACATAGACTCAAGAGAGCAAGAAAAGTAAATCTTGTGATGAGAGATCTGGCCAGGAAGTCTCTTTTAGAGTAGAGAAAACAGTTTGGGAGGGATTTTTCTTGAAGAAAAGCAATTCTATGAATGGAATTCCTGAACATTTTCAGGAGATAGAGGATAGCACATTGCTAGAAGCTGCAGACCAACACAGAACTATGAATTTAAAACAAACAAACAAACAAAACAATAACAGAGTCCACATGGTAGGAAAGAAAAGAAGGCCCTTGGTAGGTCACATATTAGCGTGTGAACTGTTTCCTCATCTGTTTGCTAATTTCCAGGAAGTAAACAGCATCTAACTCTGATTTATAAAGGAAGGACAATAATTATTTTGTGATGTGAGAGAAAAAGCCATAAAGTTAAGCCTAGAACAAGGCAAGAGTCATTGTGTCCAGAAGGAGGGATGGGCACTGTGGTCTTTCATTGTGAACCTATTCTAGTGTTATCATATTTGAGAATTAGTTTGATAAAATAAACAATGAATTTAAATAGGCATTTAATGTCTTCAAGATAGAGTTTCCCCATAAATGGACGCTGAGATATGTTTTCATGTGCATTTAATTGATTACTGACATGTTCCTGGAAGAAACCAGGAACACAGTCATATGAGAAGGACAAGGAAGGAAAAGAGCCCAAGAGGTGATTTCAGGGCAAGTCTCAGCCTCAGGCTGATCCCCTAAGATCTGGGCCTGACTGTAGGCAAGGGAACTGGGCTTTTCCACTCCATTCCAGCTTCTAGTCTATCTCTGCTAAGGGCTGTGCTGCAAGCAGATGAGAGGAACTCAGCCTTCATGTATTCTCTTCTCTGGTAATGCAAGCAAAGTAGCCCTGGGACAGTCACCGAAGAAGGGCAGGTGCAAGCCTTTAGAAACTCAAGAACAATAAACTGAGGGAGGGTCACACCAAAAGGGAAAACAGATCTGAAGAGATCTGGGAGGAGCACAGTGTCTACTACAGAATGTAGTTCAAGATTATTGGATTTAACGGTCCAGCCCATGTTAGTAGGTCTAAAACTAAAACAGTTTTAGCCACTTTTAGTACTAATGGTTCATCTTTCCATCTTCCTCAAACATATTTTAATAAATCTCTATTGATTTCCTACATCCCCTGTCCTCAAACAGCAAAACGCATTAAATTGCATAAAATGTATTGTTATTATAAAGAAACATGCTATGAGAAAGGCACTGGACCTAACTCATATGATTAGGAGGTGGTTGGGGAGTAGGGGTCGGATGGTGTTCCAAGGAACATTTCTAAGGGGAGTTGATGCTGGTGTTGAAGTATGAATAAGTCTTAGCTAAGCAAATAAGTGAGAAAGGTCTTTCCAAGGAGAAGTCACAGATGTGAGCCATATGCAGAGGGGGAGAGCTGACTGAGCTTGGCACAATTTGGGAACTGCAAGTACTTCAGTGTGAACGTAGGCTTCCACTTATCAGCTTCCTTTAACAGGCTATTTGCTAATGGCAAAAAGTTAGACATGATCACTAAAGTGGATGCGGCAAGATCTGCAAAGTATTAATAATAGTTTCACATTATATTGAGCTTTTGTATGTATTTAAAAGCAATAATATTTTCTAATACATCACCCGCACTGATTAGCTTCAAACCCACAAGCAAGTAACCCTTTAAAATCTCAGCCTACTTCTCAGAGAAAACACACACTGTGAAAGCACTGGTTCACCATACAAGGCAGGCTGCACAAGTGATAAGAAAGCACATTTCAACCTAGCATTTGTTCCTGTTATCATTCACCGCTGGTACTTAATTCTTATCAGTGAGTTTGTTGCTAATTCTATAACTTTCCCATCCTTGCTACTAATGAACCATTCCACATTGGCCAAGTTGTTTCACCGTTCAGAGACCCATATTTTCCTAGCTATAAAATAAGGTTCTATACAGTTAACTCATAAAGTTATTTTGTGGATGGCAAAAATGAGATCATGTATACAACAGAAAATAATGGGGGCCATGACTCTTGCTAGTTGCTAAACAGATTACAGTTTCTTTCCTTTTCAGATTATGGATGCTACTTATCTACTATAACTTCTACAAGAGACTATTTCTTGTTTGAGTTCTATGTTCCAGATATACTGGTTGCAGTATGTGCAATACTCATCCTCAGAGGAAAACATATGAGATAGGTATTCTAACTTCTCCATTTTAAACATAAATTTTAGGAACAAAGGGATGAAGTAACTTTCCTCAAGTCACATGCTACGTAGACAAAACCCAGGGCTCAACGTAGCTGGGTCCTGACTAAAAACTCGAGTCTGTTCCACTACAACAAAGCTATTTTAGCACCGTAGATAACTCAGAATTGGCCATGAGTCATGCTTGGATGTGAACGTTTATTTTACATGTTCTCAAGAAGCACTTTCACAGGATCAGAGAAAAAGAAAATGTTGGTTTTGAGCACCGGCGATGCTGCTCATACTGGCTCATGAAGGGGGTCCTTTTGTGTTTGTATTGGGTAGCCAGAGTGAGGAAGCATACACGGGGCAGTCCGGATGAGCATACGGTTTCTATGCTCCTTCAGTGAGTCACCCAAAGCTGTAAAAGTGGGAAGGAGGATTTCACAATAATGTAAAACTGCTTGCAAGCTAAAGCAAGGGCCAAGATCTGAATGTGCGGCACTCTAAAAGGAACTGACATTTCTGGGAGTCAGGATTATTTTATAGTAACTCATACATTGCCTGTGGAAATTTAAAAAAAAAAAGGAAAAAGTTTTAGTGACATGTCAGCTGGGTCCTACAGAAGTTGACACTGCAATGCAGATAGGAGGGCAACAGATTTACAGAGAAGTAACATCTAGGAAAGCAAAAGGGAGGAAAGATGGGGCAGGATTTGTCAAGAAACTGATAGAAATGCCCACTGGGGGCTAAGGAAGAGTATCAGAATAATCCTACAGTGAGCAGAAATTGCTCTGACCTTATGTCACAGTCTTGTCCAGTCATTGGCTGAGGCCACCCCAAGGAGAACATGAACTTAACTCAAAGCTGAGACACATCTGAAAAAGTGACTTGCTGGAAGCTGCCGGCTAACATTACTTCTCACAGGTGGGCAACAAGTCCTTCCTTGAAGGAGAATTTGAGAGTTAACATCTCTCTGTATCTGTCATAATCCATACTTTGTACCCTGTGGATTCACTGTTCCATACACATCTGGAAAACACCTGCTTGAGGGGTTAGAATTTAAAACAGGAAGGTAGAGGCTGGGATTATCTCTCTCTCCTCCACTCCATCCCAGGGCTGCAAGTGGTACTCATCCATCTCTTCCTTCCTTCATCTTTTCAAGTCCCCATTCCCCTTGGCTATCACCTCTACTGGTCTCAGTGGGTGGCTTACCTTGTGCTGTATCCCAAACTCTCTTTCTTGAGGGATCTGAATTCCTGGCAACCATACTCTTCTCAGGCTAGTGTCCTGCACTTACTCATTCACAGTTACAACTGGGCAAGAAAGTATTAGAAGAAGCCAACTGGATACCAGTATTTCACATATTCCTTACTACCCTTGTTAAGTAACAGCTGCTCTCCCTCCTCCTGCTCATGAGGTTCAGTGGTCTGCTAAGATAGTGACTCTTTCTGGTCTGCTGGTCCCTGGATACAGGGGTTCAAAGTGCCAGGTGGTAGTCAGAGATTTTAGTTCAATAGGATGTTTATTGTATCTCCTGGCAAGAGTGTGCTCCCTCTGTGTGCCAGGATCTCTAATCCTGCAGAGCCAAGAGTTGAGGGAATGAGAAGCAGTCTCCTGGTGGTGCCTTAAGAATTTGGAATCATAGCAACTGGAACCACTTCTGCTTCTACTCCTTGATTCCCAGACCTATGCATTCTTGCTATTGGAGACACAATGCCACAGACCTGTCTCTAATTCCTGGAAGAGGATATTCCAGGCTCACAGAAGACTGCCACCCAACTGGTACTTAAGTAGTGCCTTCACTACTTAGCACAATTATGATGCTATATTAGGTAGCTTCTTTCAATTGGTATGTGTGAGACAACGAGTGGATCCCAAGCTCATAGTCCACCCCTGCTCATTCTTTGCTATGAAGTGAGACCAATCAGAAGCAGTCATCTGATGGCAATTCATTTAATAAGTTGTTTTGTGTCCTCAGTTGATAGTGGCCCTCTGGTAGATAATACTCTGCTGGGTATTCATATGTGAAAAAAAAATCTTCACACTGTATGCCTGCTCCAGTAGGCCCATCTGAATGTCTCTACCCCAGACCACTTTGCTCTTGATCTTCCATTCTTTCTATTGTAGGCCCCTGATGGCTGACCAGTCCATCTGTGACTTTGCATGAGTCTGTATATATTCTCTTTTTTTTTTAGTTTATTTATTTTGAGACACAGAATGCAAGTGGGGGAGGGCCAGAGAGAGAGGGAGACTGAGAATCCCAAGCAGGCTCTATGCTGTCAGCAAAGAGCCTGACACAGGGCTTGAACTCAGGACCTGAGCCAAGATCAAGAGTTAGACGCTTAACTGACTGAGCCACCCAGGCACCCCAGCACAAGTCTGTATATATATTCTAACCCTGGGCTGCTCCTTCTTCCACATAGAGTGGGTGCCCAGGTAGAGCACCTGCGGCTCTTCCCTTTGTAAAACTGTTCTCTTGCCACTGCCAGTCATGGCCAATTCTGATTTACTACAACTCAAAAGCTGAGGTGGCCCTAGAGATGACAGAAGCTGAATGCTGGTTGCTACCTACACTCCTCTGAATTGGACAGTGAGCCTTATCTTGAAAGGGGTGTGCATCTTCATGTCTACCACAAGTGGCCTTATATTATTCTGATAGACTTGGCATTCTTTCTTCATTCTTTTAGTAACAAGGTCTCTCTTCCCTTTAATGAAGAACTTTTTGGGGAGTCCTGGTAAGCCTGCTCTTCTGATTCTTGCTACGGATGAACACACAATCAAACCGGGTCAGTCATACTGTCCCCAGAGAATCAAAAACTAGAGTCATGAAAAAAGAGATGAAACATTAGCACTTGGCTATTTTTTTTTTTTTTTTTTTTTTTTTTTTTTTTTTTTTGCTGCTACAGATACTATAGTTGTGCACTTGTGCCTGTCCTGAATGTCTGTCCTACCTAATGTTCCACAATTCTATAAGTTACCCCAATGTGTTTACAGCACATTCCTTTGCTGTTTCATAAGTTAACAAGAGTGAATTTCCATTGCTTGCTATAAAACCCCTGACTTACATGGAACTCTAATAGATTGTACAACTGGACCTGAAACTCTAGGAAAAAGAACATTTTTTCAGACTGAAAAAGCTGTTTCATTCTGGTCTGATGCAAATGTACGCATGTACAGCTTGGTGAGCAGATGGTCCCTTTGTGCTAATGAGGAAAAGGAGCCCCGTCAAGTGGCCTTCTTGGTGTTTTCCATTTGCAGGATTCAACCTTGAATACTTCTGTTTGAGTCAATTCTTCAGACAGTGCCTATCAGATAGCAAGGCCAGAAGGAAAATAACATAGGATAGAAATATTTTTAAAGTAGAGAAATATAATGGTTGCTATAGTACACATTTGAGTGTGACACAGAGCTGATAGTGGCTTGAGCAGTGAAAATAGAGTAGGAAAAATGAAGTCCCTTGTTTCCTTGGACATGGTGGAAAAGAGAGGACTTCAAAAGGAAGAAGCAGGAAAAAGAGCTACATATGAATAAATTTTGCTTTCAGCAAGAGAAAAATATATTTTATTCAGTTGGCTCTAATTTAGAAGTGCAAAAGTTAACCAAAGTAATTATTCCAATTTCAGCACCAAGAGAACCATTAAAGAGAAGCAGGAGTCCTTTTCAGAAGGACACAACTTTAGCAGAAACTTTCAAAGGAATCCATGCCTATTTTTATTTAAAAAGCTTTCTTGAATGCACAACCTTATAAAATTGAAAGCTTCTCACAATTCCTTAGAAGAATCTATTTGATAAAAGAAAAGCAGCTTGATTCCAAATGTTATGACTGAATATAAGAAGTTCACAGGGGAAACCACAGAAGACAATTTTTCATATTATTAATGGATAATATGGGTAGTAAGTTTCATGCCCCAGAATGGACAGGAAAGACCTTAAGGTCATCCACTCAATTTCCTTGCACAAATCTTGTAGATCTCCAGGTAGATAGGATGTTTTTACCAATAATCATAGAGGAAAATACTAGGCACCCCTGGGAACCACCTCCAGACAGCTCCACAGTAGTCGTCCTTCCTAGCACACATTATCCAGTCTAATTAAATATTGGAAACAAGGTGGGAGAAAATTAGTGTCCCACGCCACTTAACATTTAAGGCAATCAATTAAATGTTCAAATTCTGGAAAGGTACTATCTTCTTAGTGGAAAAATGCCTTTTATTGGGCACCTACTACAATAGAAACCCACTGGTTACCTCCCCAATTCCTTTTGCAGAATCATATGGTTTCGAGAAACTAGAATTCACTAATGCTGGAGGTGACAGGGACTAATCCCAACCATGCATCCTACCATGCTGACCACAATTATAAATTCAGCATGGTCACCTGACCTAAACTGTTCTAAGCTAGTGAATCTGAGATTGTTTGATGGGAATATTAGGGATAAAAAATAAAAGGACACTATCTTTTATGTGGATTGTATGAGGCCTAGTACTTCTGCAGCCATATGTGGTCTCCCCGAAAAGTAACCATGACGAGATGAAAGTTAAGAAAATAGTGGAGAAATGGACCCAGAGTTCTGTCAGAAGCTGTCCTACCTATTAATCCCTTTTAGTTACTTAAGACAATCCAATTATCTTTATATTTTAGTTTAGGTTTTCTGTATTTGAAAGCAAATCATCCTAACTTCCATGGAATTAACCCCAGAAAGGGAGTTTTGTAAGAAGGCTACCCTCAGTTAAGACAGAGAGGAGAGAGGTACAGAATGTGTCTCTGCCTCAAGTGAGAAATGGATGGTGACTGTATTACTTTAGTGAAACTGTTGTGAAATTGTGGTCTAATGTTTGAACGTGGGTCTTTTGCTTTGCGAGGTTGCCACATTGTGGAGCATGAACCAAAAACTCAGGAGATGGCTGTTTGATGCCGTTTTCAGTAACTCAGTCAGTTTGCTCATCACAGAGCTGAGGTGCTCTGGAACTGGTCTGTCGGAAAGAAGAGGATGATCTGCAGCTCTGCGAGGAGATGTTTTTCCTGTCTGAAGACTTCAACCCATGTCAATGAGATGCCAATATTTTAGAGGATAGCAGGACTGGAAGAGTTAGATTTTCTACCCCAAACTCTAACACCACTTTCGGCAGAGACAGTAAAGGTAAAATCTTGGAAGGTTTTAAGACTGGGACACAGGTAAAGCCTGAGCCCCAAAGCCTTTCGAAACAACTGCAATAGAACAATCTCTGTCAAGGGGGACGATGTATTCAATGTAGGACAGATGGGATATAGCTTGCTTGCAATAAAAAAAACAAGTTACCTTTCCCTTGTTTTCCAGGTCCACTTTGGCCAATTCACCCAGGGAGATTTTGAAGAAAGGGTTAAGGACACAGCAGTACTTAAAAGTGGACAGGTTCATTGTTCAATGTTCGGGTTCATTACTAGCTACAAACATTGGCTAGATAAGATTCCATACCTTTTAGGGGCATGAACTGTATTGGGAAAATATATAGACTATGCAAATAAAATGTCTGACTCCATTTTTTGATATTTAACTACAACCATTTTTTAACTCTTTTCCCTCTTTCTTCCCACACATCTGAACAAGCTGCTGTCCGGGGATCCCTCCTCTCAAGTGAATAGAGATTAAAATCACATAAATCCTCTTCCCACGATGGGAACCCTCACGACAGCTGCAACCCCCAGCCATAATGAACACCCCAAGCCAGTAGCTTTCCGTGCTCTCTCAAGCCATTCATGGGCCAGCTTGGGAAGTCCACCCTGCTCTCTCCAGAAGAGCCCTACGATGTAAGAAATAAACTATATCATACGCTGTAGGTATATGTGTATGTGGCGTCATTAGTCTCAATACCGAAGCCACATTTTGGGTGGGGGTCTTTCCTGCCTTTGTAGGATGACCAAAACAGACCAGAAACCTAGGGAGGATTTAAGGAAGGGGTATAGCCAATGAAATCTCAAGCCTCACTCCCAATGGCTTATGATTGCTCTAGCTGTAGGGCAATGTCCTGGCCCCTGACATCACACCGCATGGAAATGGGCTGCTTTTTCATGTTCCTACTTTGAAAGACAACATCTACAAAAAGCAATACATATAACCATGAGGAAGAGATAAATGTGCAGGACTCATTTATCCTGAAGAACAGAATGAGGACTCAGCCACTAGACTGAAGGATTCACTTCTCCAACAAGGCAGGGAGACTCTGTTACTATTTTCCAGAGGACATTCTATATGTATGAATAAGTGACCGCTGTTTCTTGTTTCCAAATGTCCCTTCTCCAATGGGTAATTTTTATTAGAGTCTATATATTGGAGTCCATAAATTTTCATTAACTGCAACTACTGGACGATGAGGAGCTATATTTGTGCCTGATAAAAAATACTGCACATCATCCACTGAGCCTGTAACTCAGAGTTCAATGATGTAATTGGATATGACTTTTGTTAACTCCTTTTGGAGACAAAAGGAGTAAATAAAGTTCAGGCTGATAAGATCATATTGGAAACAGTATGTGTTAAAAAAAATGACATCAATGTTCATAAGCCGAATAGTTTTCTTTGGGAAGAGCTACTGGTTGACTTTCTAACATCCATTCATCCTTTTTACTGACTCCCAAGGAATAATGAAAATCTCTGCTGCTTTGGGCCAACTGATTCTATCCTGAGTAACAGGAATGATACATGTTCTATGGCTGTTAAAGACAACTAATCTTAGGGTTCTTCTTATAAATTTTATAATAGAGACGTACCCTTCTTGTGTTGAATGACATGGTGTGCAGCTGCCGGCTGCATCCCTTCCTCTGCCATAAGGAATACCAGCCTGAGTCTGAAGGAGAAGACAAAGGATTTACAAAACTGTCAGGAAAATGTAGCTGAAGCACTGAGCAAATAATACTGGAGGCCTGCCCTACTTCTGAACTTTCTCATTTACATGAACCCATACACCAACAAATTCCTTTTTTTGGATGTGGATTGATTTTTTGTTTGTTTGTTATTTGCAATAATAAAAACCAGCACATTGTGGATTGGGGGGAAAAGTGATAACACATTGCTTCTCACAAGAAGGAGTCTGCACGACTCTCTCTTCTGTCACACTATAAAGAAAAATACCATCAAGTGTTCAGAAAGGCCATGATCATCATTTATTAATTCTAAGAAGAAATTGAAAGAACACAAAACCAAGCTCTGAGTTAGACCCAAACATCTACCTTGCAGCTAGGTATTTTTAATTGAAAATTTTAGTGAATACTTTTATTCACTATAGGTAAACTAACTTTCAGGTCTTTATCTGAAATCCTTTCCTCTTCTTATGATACCTGTGAATGCCACCACCAACCCTTACTTAAGTGAGCCAGAAGCCGGGGCGCCTGTGTGGCTTAGTCGCTTAAGCGTCCGACTTTCGCTTGGGTCATGATATCGCGGTTCGTGGGTTCGAGCCCCGCGTCGGGCTCTGTGCTGACTGGCAGCTCAGAGCCTGGAACCTGTTTCAGTCTGTGACTCCCTCTCTCTCTGACCCTCCCCTGCTCACGCTGTCTCTCTCTCTCTCTCTCCTAGAAATAAATAAAAAACATTAAAAAAAAAAAAAAAAAGTGAGCCAGAAGCCATAGCCTTACCTGTAGACCCTCCCTTATTTCATTCCCCAGATATAATCTGTCCCTGTTGCTTGTGGATTTATCCTCCAGATGACTCTCACTTCTTCCACTCCACTAGTTCAAACTGTGGTTACCTTCCTTCTGACCCACCTTCCAAGGTCAACATTTGCTTCTTCTAACCTGACTTCAGAAGAGGCACAGTGACCTTTCCACCCGTCAAATCTGCTATCACTCTGTGTTTAACTCCCTCCAACTGTCTTCTCTTTTCTCTGCAGGTGGAGACAAAGCTGCTTAACACCAGTGACCATGGCATATAGTAGAATGCCTGACCTAAATGTCTTTCAGATCGTTCATGTCATTTGGCATCACGGCTTTTGTGCAGAATGCGTGTCAGCCACACCAGGCCGCTTGTAGTCTCTAGTATTACATGGGGCTCCCAGGACATCTCAGTTTCTCATGCTGTGGCTTCTGCCTAGAAGGAGATTCCTAACTTTCCTTCCTCTATTGGAAGAAACCTTTCTTGACGTGACTGACAGGACCATATCCCCACCCCCAGTATTTGCTCTAAAGGTATCAGGTACCTCTTATTCCCAGCCTTTGTCATGATTTCATAATTACACATTTCCCACTTAACTGTGTGATTATTTGATTCATGTATGTGTACTCTAGTAGGTTTTAAACTTATTGAAGGCCAGACACATGTCTGCTTTTGTACAGGATTGATGAGGTAAGGAGGATGCTCAATAATATTTTCTGAAAGAATGAATGAAAATATTCCAGGGTGATTCTTAATGTACCTACATTCCTTGGTTAGTTAACGAAATTAATCCTGACTACCTCCTTCACCACTTCTTTATAAGTTCTATTATAAACTTTGAACAAAAGTACCATAATGGTTTAATTGTACATTTTCAATTCTGGCAACACCAGTATTCAGTTGGCTGCAGCCTGGAGGAAGAGTATATGTCATGTGTGACAGAAGGAAGACTGCTAATTTAGAATTCAGAAGAGCAAAGTCCTAGCTGTCTTGTTGTATCTCACATTAGCTTACTAGCATCAGAGAAAAATCCAAGCTGGGAAGTAAACAGATATTTCTCAGGAAGTATTCAATAGTGGAAAAGACACCTCAGTATAGAACCAAGCTAGTTCCAAATACTGCATGGGTGAGTAGGGATTTATAGCCAAGGAGTAGATAAAAAATTACTAAGAGGAAATAGCAGGAGAAAAGGGGAATTTCTGGCTAAGCCGACTTGACAGAATTCGGCTGAAGGCAGACCAGGATGATCAGATGATCAGCGGGGGGGTTAGTGGAGAATGAGGAATTTGATCAGATATTGAGGGTTGGGGTTCTTTCTGACAGGACACGATTCCTACTAAAACTAGGTGATGCCAGCCAGACAGGAGCAGACACTGAAGGTCAATACCTGCAGGGCTTAGAGAAACCTAGTAAAGTTTAGTTAAGGAGCCTGGGTGACTCAGCTGGTTAAGCGTCTGACTCTTGATTTCAGCTCAGGTCATGATCTCACTGTTCCTGAGATCAAACACCACCTCGGGCTCTGTGCTATTAGCTTGGGATTCTCTCTCTCTCCCCTGCCTGGTGTGTGTGTGTGTGTGTGTGTGTGTGTGTGTGTGTGTGTGTGTGTACATTCCCTCTCTCTCTCAAAATAAATAAAGAAAACTTTAAAATAATAAAGTTTAATTAAGGAGACTTGTCAGAAGCTTAGGAAAAAACCATAACCCTTCAAAGATTCAGTTCCTTCATCTCTGAACTGGACATATTAAACTCATCAAATTCACTCCACAGGATTATTCAGAAGATCATATGATGTGGCTGTCATAAAAAAATGTCAGGCATTATTCAACCTGTGTTGAACTTTAGATTCTTCATCTTCTTTAAGCTTTCCTGGATGCCCAATAAGAGGTGAACTCTAGGTTTACGTTGTTCTTATTGCAATGACACCTGCTATATTTCTTCCTGTTACTTCCATAGGCTTTCTTCCTGGAAACCTCTTATGAACTTAATTCGCTTGATACCATGAAAAGTGACTCATATGTAAGTGACCTGAAATGTTGCCAACTAGAGAATAAAGGATCTTATAATCTCTTCTATAGGGACGCTAAAGACAGACATTAGATTTGGAGAAATGCAGTTCTGTCCACATCCTTCTTCCAACACTTAACTACTTGTGACCTTAATTACATTCTCATCTTATTTATGAGGAGCAGAAATAACAGGTGTAGAAGTAACAGGTGCAGAACCTAGTATAGTTCCTGGTACCATGCTAGAGGATAACAAATAATGGTAACCATTGGTGCTTCTGTACTTATTGTGATTATTGGAAAATGTCACCTTAATGAGTCATGATACAAGGAAATACAGAAATAGGAAGTGTATGATGCAACCATGTTGCATGATTCTTTATGCTTACTTGTATGTATTTGTACTGACTCATTCAAAATTTAATTTTTTTATGTTTTATTCATTTTTGAGACAGAGAGATTGAGAGACAGAGAGAGAGAGAGAGACAGCATGAGCAGGGGAGGGTCAGAGAGAGATGGGGGATAGAGAATCTGAAACAGGCTCCAGGCTCTGAGCTAGCTGTCAGCACAGAGCCCAACGTGGGTATCAAACCCATGAACCATGAGATCATGACCTGAGCCGAAGTCAGATGCTTAACTGACTGGGCCACCCAGGTGCCCCATGACTTATCCAAAATTTTAATAAAGACCTCTACTTTATATAGATTACATATGTATTCCTCATAATAATCCTCAGAGAGAGACACTTTATAATATCTCTTTACATAATGAAGACATGCTTGTCCAAACTGATATAAAATATGTGACGAATGTGGTCCTCCAGAATATCTTGACAATGATGCTTACCACCTTACAGACCTTCATACACACTCCTTTACAAAATTAGTCTCACTTTGAACTACAGGATCATATACCATGGAGTCATCAAAGATGAATGAGAGAGATGCAGCTATATGTTATGTGCATTTGGCGATGAATATGACACAATCTTTGTCACTAACATTCTTCTAAGCAAAACATGCCACACTGTAATATATTGGTTATTTGTATGATAATACATGTAAACACAGTGCACTAGAAATACAGAATAGAAAGCCTCTCTATTTTTGGTCTTTTATTATTTGAATATTGCCATGACAGGGGTCTAAGATTATACCTGTAAATTGCTGGTATAACAAGCTCCTTCAATGATTTTTTAAATCAGCAGATCTCCGAGTAATACTCTGACAAGCAGTGCAACTTGGCCTTGCACACATTAGGAGTTCTATAAACAATTACTGAATTTGATTGCCACTGAAATTTAATAGTGTTATATAATGGAAGCTATTTTTGTCTCTATGAACACATAGGATAAAGCATTATGAACAAGGTTAATTTAAGGTACAGTGGAAATAAGGTATAATAAAATGGTGATCAGTTTAAACTACATATTAATAAATGCAACAACCAGAGCAGCAAATGTTTTAATATCTTAAGGAGGTGACCTAAGGGGTAAAATTCAAATTATCAATCTTTGAACCATGGGAGAGGTAGTAAATGAACCTTGACAAAATTAGCATTGTTCAACCATTGTAAGTAAAGTTTAGCATGAATAATCATAGCTTCAAGAAGGATATCATTTAATTATATCAAAAGTTTTATAAAAGAAAGAAAAAGTAGTGAGAGAGAGAACAAGAGAGAGAGGAGAGAAAGGTAGGAGGGCACAGGAAATTAATTGAATGGGAGCCCTCCAAAAGATACATAGAGGTGGAGCCTATGAAAATGATCTTATTTGAGAGGGTCTCTGTGCATGTAATCATATTTCCTGGAATTGAGGCAGGTCTTAAATACAATGACAGGCAGTCTAGAGCACAGGAGAAATGCAAAGATATAGAGGAGAAGGCCACATGGAGACGGAGGTGGAGACTGAAGATAAGCAGTTTCAAGCCCCGGAACCTGAAGGGGGATTCCTAGAATCCTCACATTTGTAACCAACTCAGAAATGCAGGTGGCCTGTGGACCACTCTTATGCCTGGCATCTGAAGGAAGGACAATCTTGTTGAAGATCTAGTTTTTTATCTTGTAAGATCTGGCACTGACTATGGATATTTAGTGTTAAATTGAAATACTTTGTGTTTAACTTGCGGGGTCTACACATATTCCGGGTAGTTAGTGTCAGTATTGAATCTGAGTGGTAGGACACCCAGTTGGTATCAGAGAATTGCTGTCAGAACATGTTGGAAGATTCACCGTTTAGAAAGTGTGTTCCAAAGGGAAGACCAAATGTGTGGTTGCTGAAGAAACCAGGGATGTGACCCAGGGATGTGACCCAGGGATCCAATTAAGTATCTCAGAAGAAGCCAGGACTAGAGATGAGACTATGCAAGAAGATCTGAGGAAGATTCTGGTATAATGCATGGACCCTGAGACACACACAGGAGACCATTATGGTTTTTGAGAATTATATCAGCAGAAACACTACCATCTTAGACTGAAAGGGACAGAAATAAGACAAAATGACAACAGGCTGTCAGACTTCTAAAATTCTACAGTTAAGAATGGAATCACATAGCTACCAGGCCTCAAGCATATACTGTTATACAAGAGAACGAATGACTCTTGGGGCCACCAAAAACAGAGAACAAAGCTTCAAGCCACAGAGCATTATTCTCAGCCTTTGAAACATGAGATTTTCCCTGATGGGTTCCCTGACCTTGCTGGAGTTTCAATGGTCTCTTTGTTCTTTCCATTTTTTTCCTTTTGAAATGGGAATATCTGTACTATACTCATCTCACTATTGTATTTTTTTAAAGGAAATTTTTTTTTAATGTTTTATTTATTTCTAAGAGAGAGAGAGAGAGAGAGACAGTGTGAGCAGGGGAGGGTCAGAGAGAGAGGGAGTCACAGACCGAAACAGGCTCCGGGATCTGAGCTGGCAGTCAGCACAGAGCCCGACGCGGGGCTCGAACCCACGAACCGCGAGATCATGACCTAAGCGAAAGTTGGACGCTTAACCGACTAAGCCACCCAGGTGCCCCTCACTATTGTATTTTAAAAGTAAGTAACTTGTTTCTAGTTTCATGGAAGAAGAAGATTTTTGCCTTGGGCTGGACCATACTCAGTTTCACTCGTACTTGATTGAGATGATTTAGATAATGAGACCTAAGACCATTTGATTTTATATTTAGATGAAATTTTGGACTTGGAGTTCATGCTATAACAGGTTGAGGTTTTCAAGGGTATTAGAATGGGATGGATGTATTTTACATAGAACAGATCTGAATTTTTGGAGTTCAGAGGAAAGACCACAATGGGTTGAATCATGGCCCTCCAAAAGAGACTTCCACTTGAAAGTTGTAAATGTGACTTTATTTGGGAAAAAAAGAGTTTTTATAGAGATAATTAAGTTACTAATCTCAAAGTTTTATTGTCTTGAGTTTAGCTCAGGCCCTAAATTGAAAAGCAAGTGTCTTTACAGAAGAGCAGAAATAGGGAGACACAGGAGAGAAGGCAATGTGAATGTGAAGGAAGAGTTTGGTGTTAGGTAGCTGAAATCCTAGGAATACCCAGGGCTGTCTGCAGTCACCAGAAACTAGGAGGCAGGTGAAGAGCAGATGTGAGCTCCAGAACTATGGGGAGATGTATCCCTGTTGTGTTAAACCACCCACTTTGTGGAAATTTGTTCAGGCAGTGAAAGAAAACTAATATATGGGAACAAAAAGAAAAAGTGTTGTTTCTCTAGAACAACAGTAAGCCCAGAGAGGAAATAGATACATGCACACACACACACACATATACATATACATACACATACACACATAAATACATATATATATGTATATGTATATATGTATGTAATACACCATATACTCAAATGAGAAAACAAATCATTCCATATTTATCTTCTCAGGACAATGATCCAAAACAAATGTTCAAGCAGAACCTGACCCACCAAGTTATACCTTCAACAGCCACAGAAACAGATGTTGTTCAGCTAATGCCTTGGAAAAGTTGAAATTTTATATTCATCCCTTTATTTTACACTAAACAACTCAGATGCCTTAACATGGCACTGACTTATTTATCAGAAAGGAGAAAAGGTGTGTTATTCTTGATATTGACGAATAAACACTGACAAAAGGAATAGAAGAGAGAGAAACACACACACACACACACACACACACACACACACAGAAAGGTTTGAAACATAACATAAGTGAGGTTTGAAAACCAAAGGGATGGAATGGGGAATTTGAGAAATGATTAATAATAATGAATTTAAAACACCACCCTTTTCCTACTACAATTTATAGTGTTGATAAAAACAGAAGAGCAATGCATAAACTTCCTGTTCCGACAGAATCACATGCTGAATTCAAATGTGGTATCTTAATTCCCAAATATATATACATTTTTCTCTAGAACATCAGTAAGCCCAGAGAAGAAAGAAAAAAATATATAATATGTATATATATATATATATATAATGCATGAAATGTAAGTAATTTTTTAAAGACTATAATACATACCTCAAAACTCTGAGGCCATTTGTTGTGAATACAACACACACACACATATCCAGCAAGGGTAATAAATGTTGCAAATTAAATTGAATAATGACTGCACTGTCTAGCTGATTTCTACATGGGAGACTCACACGGGATTTGAAAGCAAGTCAGTATTTATAATGCAATATAGAGTATAAGCCGTATGCTGAGACAGGATTTCTGAAATGTCACCCACACACTAATTTAGCGCTATTTCCAAAAGAAAAATAAAAGCATTGATCACAACCAATATAGAATGAAGGTTAACAGAAAACCTCAATTACAAATCATATTTTCCCTTTAAACTTTACTTTGCTCTAAGGACAACTTCATAGGTTTTGAAGAAAGAGGAGAATAAAAAAGAAAGGATATTCACTGTTTACTGAGAAGAATGCCACTTGACAAAGTTATAACTGGATCAGAAATTGATAACTTCAGTTATGCTTAAAGTTCTTGTTTTGTTTAAAACCCCTATTAAGAGATGCTATTTTGTCAAACCATATCTTGTTCGTTTGAAAAAGACTTGCAGAAGATAGATGGCAGTCACTTTTATAAACATGAGTCTACAAATCAAAGACTCAAAGGAATTTCCAGGCTGTTGGGAATTAAACCAATTTCAACAGTCATGTCAAGAGAAACTCAGTTTCAGAGATGTGTGCCAATCTGAAGTTTTTCACGTAACAGTGATGGCTCCACATAGCTTCTTATGCTAATAAGCAACATGTTTGCTTCATTAGTATAAGAGGGTGGTGCTGGTTAGGGCAGAGAGGCAGAGATATGAAATAAAGCAATGTTTGACCATGCCATACAGGAATTCCTAAACAGCATTAAGCTCCACTTAAGCAATGGAATATTCACACTTGTTATTTGAATGGGTGGTATAAATAAAAGAACATTTTTTTGTTTTGTTACAGTAAAGAGGAGGAAAAGAAAATAGATGATGATAATGGACTGTTATTTATTAAGTTTAAGAAAAAAAATATTTAAGGGGTGCCTGGGTAGCTCAGCTGGTAGCATCTGACTTTGGCTCAGGTCATGATCTTGTGGTTCGTGGGTTCAAGCCCTGCACTGGGCTCTGTGCTGACAGCGCAGAGCCTGGAACCTGTTTCGTATTCTGTGTCTCCCTCTAAATCTCTCTCTGCTCTCCCTCCCTTGCTCACATTCTGTCTCTCTCTCAAAAATAAATAAACATTTAAAAAGTTAAAAAAAAGAAAAATATTTAAGCATATATCTACTTCCTTCTATGGTAGTTTCTAGTAACACGTTTCAGTAAGAAGATGCTAAGTTAAAATGACATAGGCCATCTCTCAACACATGGCTTTAGACAAAGATAGACACAACCAACAAGGCAACACACTCTCCATATAAAAGAAATGGAACAATATGTCATTACATGGATTTGTGATTCTGCAAGTAGATTTTTTTGTATGTGTATGGGTGATATATATATATATGTGCATATATATCAACAGATTTATTATATTTACATATATATTTATACATTTAATATTTATATTGTATAAGTATGTATTTAAATATTTATTTTATGTATCAAATCAATTACATATCAGCCATCTATACCTATAATCAAATTTCTATTGGTTTTGTTTCTCTGGAGAAAACTGACTAATACACTCTGCGATCTAATTCTAGTAATTATTCCTGTTTGACTTGTTTTTTCAAAGTCCACCATGGGGTTGCATAATGGTCTATAAGCTGTTGATTCTCTAAGGAGAGAATCTTCTACTCTATATAGAGAGTACTAGAGTCTTCTACTCTATATGGAAAGCCTCACATGCTCATTTTCTGCTAATTATTATTGCTACCAGATATTCTGTCCTGACTAGGCCTAACTCAGAATACATTTTCTTTCTCTGAATAATTATATGATTATTATTTTATACTGTGCCTTCTATTCCCTATCCACTAAATCAAAAGTGGGCAAGTTATAGCCTCTGGGCAAAATCTGGCCCTATTTTTGCAATAAAATTTTTTAATAAAATTTTCTTCGAGCACAGCCATGCCTATCACGGTGTCTATGGCTACCTGTATCCTGCAACAACAGATGTTAGCAGTTGCATCAAAGACCACAATCCTAAAGCCAACATGTTTACTATCTAACTCTTTGTAGAAAAATTTTGCTGACATAACTAAATCAATATCTAGTTGGTTCATTTAAGTCTTTTCATTTTTTTTTTTTTTACAAATAGTTTATTGTCAAATTAGTTTCCACATAACACTCAGTGCTCATCCCCAAAGTGCCCTCCTCCATGCCCATCCCCTCCTCCCCCCACATCCATCAGTCCTCAGTTTTTGTCAGCATTCAAGAGTCTCTCATGGTTTGCCTCTCTCCCTTTCCCCCACCATTTCCACCCTTCTTCTCCCCCTTGGTCCTCCGTCAAGTTCCTCCTAATCCTCCTATACGTGCAAACATATGATATTTGTCCTTCTCTGCCTGACTTATTTCGCTCAGCATAACACCCTCAAGGTCCATCCATGTTGCTACACATGGCCAGATTTCATTCTTTCTCATTGCCATGTAGTATTCCATGGTATA